>NC_140180.1:28643717-28941217 GCF_963971535.1 Notolepis coatsorum
AAATAAAACCCTCCTCAAGTCTGTTTACAAGGGGCAGTGAAAAACAAAATGAAATTCATTCAGGAAGTTAAAATGTCAGATAACCCCTACTATTAAAGGAGCTCCCGTCTTATACGGAGCTACTGAGCAATTTGATCCCGTAGATAGACCTGGCTGACGCGCCGTTCTATTTTGTTTGGTCTGATACCAAACCGTCCATGTCCCAATGATGCAATGCAGGCAGGTCTTCTTGGAAAATGATATTTATTTGCTTCACCGTGCAAACAGGATATAATTGGCTTTTGTTCCTTAAACTGATTAAATAATAATGAATACAATAACTAATTACCTACAAACATTTCGCCCTGCGGCATGTTCAAAACAGCGACCTGTGACCTGCGTTAACCTGCGTGTTGCATCGTGCTTGGTGCGGTCAAAAACCTTTGCCCTTTCCGGGTCAAACTCCTAACTCCACCCAGTGTACCTGGCGCTTAAATAACAGAAGCGCCACCCCATGGTCACATCAATCCATTGCACCTTAAATCCACTCATTTTGGCCCTTACAGCTACTATTGTTCTGACAACATCATTATCACTCCTTGCATGATATTAAATGTATTCTCCATGCCAGAAAGCTAGAATATCTGGCTGTTTATAGATAGGTAGTTTAGACATCTGGATGTTTCAAGTTTCTTTATTAGTTGTCATCAAGCCCAGATTAAGAATTCAGAGGCCTCTGGGCCAGACTCTTGTGGAGGCCCCCACAGCCACACACACATGTGCACGCCCGCACAGTGGTGTTTTATATGTAAAACATTGGTGGGGCAGCCACCAACCAAGGCTACATACCAGGCAAACTACAGTAATAGAAATTACAGTAATCCTGCTACTGATGCGTTTTTAACACGTCAACAAACAGCTATCCATCGAGAGAGAGAAAGTATAGTTGAGGACTTTTTTTTAAGTATTGACAATTTATTATATTCCCTGTCTGCCAAAGTTATTGACAGAATATATTATACTTTATTGTTCAGCTAAAACAAGCCTACAAACATCACAAAACAAACTGGTCAGACTACTGCTTGACCTTACTCCTAAAACCCACCTCACCCCTGCCCATTTTGACAACCTAGGATGGCTTAGAGTAAACGACAGAGTACAGCAACTTGCAATCGGCCTGGTCTACAAGATACACTACACCACTAAGATACCCATGTACATGTCGAAATACTTCCCAAAGGTCAGTGAATACCACAACCATACCACGACCACAACACCAGAGGGAGTTCCACAAATCATGTTCAACCCAGATTCGGCTCAAACAAGGGACTAAACACGTTTAGCAATTATGCCACAACAATGTGGAACGCCCTACCCCAGTGGCGGCTCTGCCACTAGGGGCGCAAGGGCGCCGACCCACCTGCTGTTAAATCACAGAAGAAGAAAATAAAACTTTTTAGTTTTTTGTTTTATAGCCCTATAAATAATATAAACATGTTTAAAATGAATAATATTTACTCATTTTAAGTATGTTTGTATTTCCAATGCACAATATAACGTTATTATCTCAAATAAAAAAACACTTGTTTTCCTGAGCAGGAAGTGACATCACGTTTTTTTTATTTTTTTTATTTTTTCGTATTTCTCGGCCCGGGCTAGACGCGATAGCGCTCTGAGTGCGCGTTTGATCGCTGTATCCGTCACAGCCAATCAGTGCATAACGCGTTGTGCGTTGAAATATGACTATTATGTTGGAATCCGGGCGCGATTTGAAGCGGTCTAGCCAGTAGCGTCAAGAATTTCTGTAGCCGCATTTCACGGAGACGCTCTCTGATTGGCCGACGCCAGTATTTTTTTCCGTAGCAGAATTTCACAGAGACGATCTCTGATTGGCCGAATCCAATTTCGAATGTTCCAATTCTAGCTTATTCCGGCTAGGTTGGTTCCTAGGTTGGTCCTAGGTTGTTTGTCTTAGAGCGTGCCGTGACTGCAAGTTCTTTAGACTGTTAAGCTTAGGCACTCTTTCAAAGTTGGTTAAGGTTAGAGTTTGTCTTAGAGCATGGCGATAGAACGCCAGGTAGTTTGCAGTCTGTTCGAGCGGAAATGGACAAAGGAATGAAGTACTTGTGACTGTTGTGTGGTGCTGCTAACAAGCTAACACTTGGCTAACAAGCTATATGGCGGATGCAGTCTGGACACAGTGGACAGTGGTCTGGAATACATCAACAGTGATACACTACTTTATCAAGGCAAGCCCGGCTCCTGCCCTGGACGTGTCAACTAAACAGTGAGTCTCTCTCTCTCTCTCTCTCTCTCTCTCTCTCTCTCTCTCTCTCTCGCGTTTGGATTGAAAATACGTGGATTATGGCTTGTTCAATATCGTCTATGTTTGAATGAATGAATGAATGAGAACTTTATTAACAGATTGCAGAATGGGTACAATACAGTACGGCTCAATACACACAATTGTTAAGGGGATGCAGACCAGAGAAAGACGTTTGTCTTGTTTACATCAGGGTCCCAGATTTTCGATTCATATCGATAGTTTAATAGCTAGCCGTGGCTCGTTTAACAATATGCAAAATATGTGTACAGTCCTGTACTCATACTGAAGTTATTCTTGGTATATAATAGGTCTGATTGTGTAACGAATCGATTCCACGATGCGCTGTGTGTGAGAGAGAGAAGGAGAGAGGGAGAGATCTGCCTGTGTTTGGAGACGGGGCGAGTTTTGTTTCTAACTTTTCTATTTATATATTGTGTTTCAAGTTGTGAATTAGAGTCTAGACTATACTTTATTTGACTGGTTGTGTGTTGTTATAGTAACAGCTGAGCGACTCGTTCATAAGAGCCGATTCATTGCCGTGAGCGTGAGTCGAATCGCTCACGTCTTGCCATGAGTCTGTTGCGTGGTACTGTACATGTTTGCAAAATGTTTGGTATAGCGCCCCTAGTGGCGAAGCACCCACCGGGTGGCTGCAATTAGAAACTGGCCCCTGTAAATGTCCAAACCCCCGCCCTCACCCAACCCCCTCCAATGTACAGTTTCTTCCCCTTCGAATGTATATATTTCTGTTTCTCATGATCATTGTCTCTTATACAGTACTGTATACTTGTATGTCTTGTATGTCATAAATGTATCATGAAACAGTACTGTATAGCTGTATGTCATAAGTGTCATGATGAATTGAAAATGGGGGACAGATTTTTTATGGTCTGCATCCCCATAACAATTGTTTGTATTGAGCCGTACTGTAGTGTACCCATTCTGCAATCTATTAATATAATTTTCAATCACTCAATATGTTTAAGGAACATGTTAGGCTACTGCTGGCCATTCATCAAGCGAGACATTGCTGATTGTTTATTTATTTTATAAGACACGACTATGACTACCAACTGCCTAGCCAGCCATGTATCAATCTTGGATGTAATGATAACGTTACCACACTGACTGTATCGATGGATTTAACTACTGTAGCTACAGTAGCAAGCCAAGTTACTTACTGTTCTTTGTGCAGCAAAATGTTGAACGAAGTTGGAAGTCTCCATCTGTGATTTCGACCTGCACGTTTTGCGTACTGCCATTCGTTTTTTGTTGACCACCACGTAGTTTTTATAAGCAAACGAAGCAATCTTTGGTATCATTTTCCACTGGATCCGTCGTTCTGAATTGTAACATTACTTCTTCTCTCGCGCAAATTGATTGGATGCTGTCAGATTGTTTCAAACAAAGTGATATGATCTTTGAGCCAAGACACAATTTACATTTAACTAAAATGTTATTTTCTTTGTGCTCAACAAAAGACAAATAGTGAGAATATCCAATATCCATGTGTAAAAACTCAACTAGTGGGAGCCGCCATGACAGTTTAGACTGCAGGTAAACAAAACACGCCCACAGCGTGTCTCGGCAGGTGACACAGGAGCCAGCTGGAAAGGAATTAATTCACGCCACATTTAACACTTCGGATGCCAGCGACGCGTTTTGTCGTTAGTTCATGCCAACCTATGAATGCCACCAAAGCTATATAGCGTTTGTTTGTCGTATTTTTTTTTATTGGCGATTTGAATTCATATTTCATCAATCGAGCCTCAGGTTAGTGCTGCAGAGTCTCTCTGAGCTCAATTGGGAAGATAACGCCCCCTATCGTCTCTCCCTGTGTAACTGCACCCCATTAGTTTAGACTGATGGGGGGGGGGCGGGCCAGTGTCCTCATTTTACTTTTTCCGTCAAGCCAACTGAAGAGACCCAAGTTGATCGCTGACCCCAGAACAGCGTGGATTATGTATTTCCAGCACCCAACGCTGAATCAATAAACACAATCGATCTTTGGAATGGCGATCAGGAATTTGAATAATCTTTTTGGATACCATCTGATCTGAGGTAAGGAATCTATTTTACCAGTCTTGGGATAATCAGAGCTTTTTTCACAGATATATCAACGTGTCCCATATGTGTGTTGTGTGTGTGCCGCTGATCAGGAAATGAGAGAATCGATATTTCAGCCTGCTTCTATAGCGTGCATAAGTACACATATACTATCGATAATCTAGCGTTTATTTGAAAACGATTCATAAATAGGCTGAACATTTTCAGTTTTTTTGTGTATGCCAGAATATTCCAGTAAATGCCGTTTATCATGGAATCTTTATATTTTCCTAAAAAATTAGGGCTTTTCAAAATGCTATAAAACGGAAATGAAGCGATAAAAAAAAATCCGTTTTGACAATGTTGACTGCAAACAAGTCATTGATAAGCGACGGGCAGATTAGACACAGCCATAATTTAAGACAGAGATTATGCGTTCACAACGCTATCATTGAAGTAGGTGCTGGCATTCAGCCAGGTAAGTACGACACCCCCTGGTGGCTCTGAAAATGTTAATAACATCATTTTTAATAGGGGCATGGGGGAAGGTATCAAGTCTTCTCAAATCAAAAGGCTCAAGTCCAAGTGAAGTCACGAGTCATTGGTGTTAAAGTCAAAGTCGAGTTGCAAGTCTTTTTTGATTTGGTCAAGTCAGAGCGTAGTGGAGGCCCCTCGTCACTAGGGGGAGCTCGAGGCCCACGGGCCGCGGCCCAAACGGCCCGTTGGTTAATCCGGGCTTGGTTGTCATACAGAATACAGATTACTTTGCATGAAATGTTTCTTTCTGTGTGCTCCTGAGAGTGTGCTAAATAATAACAAGATAGTATAAAATACGTATAATAAGTATAAAATAGAAAGTCAAGAAGTCAAGTACGTAAACAAGTGTAAACAACAAAATTGTTCAGTGTATCTATACAGTATGTACAGCTGGTACAAAATTATGAGGTATAGCTTAGCTTGTGATGCCACCTTGTAGTGGTGAGGTGCAATAGGGAGGTGCAATAAGGAAAGAGAATGATGTGAATTTCCTTACCAATAATATAATATAAATATAAAGTGTAAAGTGTGTCTAAAGTGGTAAAGTGGGTGCTACAGTGTGTTGTTTATTTAAGTGTATGTATGTGCGCTGTGGGTGTGTTGATGGTTGCTTATTGTTCATTGAGCATGTCTAAAGATATCTTATGAAAGATATATTAATTATAGTTATTAATTTTGACAAATTAATGAATTCAATAATGATATGCCTCATAAATACAGTTATGACACACAGTCTTGCTTCAAACCAATCAGGTTCACACAATCCACTGATCAGCAGAAAGGTACCCTTTCATGTGTGTTTGGATGTAGCACCAGGCGGTGATATTCCCTGACAGCATGCTCTCAATAATGCCTCTATAAAGGTTCTTTAGCATCTGGAGCCATTCTGAACTTCCCCAGACATCTGAGGAAGTAGAGGCGCTGCTGCGCCTACACAAAGCTGTTGATGTAGGACTGCCCAAAGTAGTGCCCGCATGCCAAATTCGGTTCCCATAACATAATTTTTGGGGTTCCAGAGAATTATCAGATATTCTGTTTGGTCTGTTTTGATGCAATGTAACTTTGCATTGAGAGGGGATTTTTAAACTATACTCTGACTATCACAAAGCACACACACACACTGATATTACATCTAGAGTAAGATATTGGCCTATGTTAAAGGGTTTGGGAAGCCCTGTAGATCAAGTCATAATCCTTTGAAATGTGTGCGCCAAGGTATCTGAAGTTGCCCACTCTCTTGCCTCCCCTACTGTAGCTCTCTTCCAGTCTCCCATACAGTAGGTACATGATGAGGTAATGGAGACACACCAGGGCCCTCATTTATCAATGGTGCGTACGCACAGATATGTGCGTAACCCGTGCGTACGATCATTGCTAAGCAATGTGTCGGACTTATCAATTTGAACGTGTGCTTGACTTTGTGCGTATATTTACGCACAGCTGAGAGCATGCGTACCTGGCGCCCAGCGGTAGAATATGAAGACTGCATATGGACGGCATTATGCTTTCATCAGTTTCATGCATTAGTTTCAACAATGACGTGTTCTGTATGACCCGTAATTCATTGTAGTGCATTGTAAAATAGCGACATTAGTGTAATTATTGTCAAACCCTAAATAGCATTTGGAATAGGTATTTCCAAATGAATTCAGCCTGGTTCATAGCGTTATTATAGGAATACTTCTTGCTGTGTGCCCTCACAATGCTGCTAACGCTGCTGTATACGCAAAACAACGGGAAATGCTGTATACGTTGAATTAGTTGGTTAGACCTCGGTGATCAATCTCGCTCTCAGTGAAGTTTCTCAGAGTTCGCTCGGGTTAGACCATTATTTCACATTCCATGGGGGTGTTTCATGACCATATATGGATAATCGTGCACCTTTATGGGGTACCCCTGTGAACTGTGGTTAGCAACCATTAGCTTCACCCGTAGGCCGCATCACACTGTGTACTGTGTAATAGATCCGGAGCATCGAAGCTCTATTGTACTCAACCAAAATGGCGGCCTCGCCGCGCCACCACCGTCCAGGTAGCAAGATGGCGTTGAACGCTCTCGTCGCGGGCGCTAGCAAGCGGGGCTGGAGCAGAGGGGCAGTAGCTGGCTGAGAGTGCGTGCTGGGTGATGGCGACCTCTGCTGGACGAGAAGAACTCCCGTGCTAGGCTGACGACAGCCGGGCAGAGCAGACATCGAACGCCGGCGAAGGCTGGTTGTTGACGGCCCGTGCTGGGTTGACGCGCAGCAATACCCTAGCCCACCCTTCTGCTACACGGTTACACTGTCACGCAACGTGGCTGGCTACACCACCGGTCTCTTCAGCGCTTCGCGCCCGGTGTATGCTGGATTCAATATAGCCGTTAGCAGCATGCTACATATACCGCACACACTGCTACTATAACACGCTATCTATGGACGTTAGTCCTTGGGTTCAGTTTCTCTTACTCACGCACTATCACGGATACTTCTAGAATAACCCGTCACTAGCAAGTATGTCTCGTCACCCGTCGCTCGCTCCGGCGGGGCTCTCTGACTCGCTTCTCTAACGGGGCTATTCCAAAGCACCTCCCGTTGTAGCTGCGACCGTTCACGGCTACATCCCACGCCGAAGAGAGCTTCCTGTTCCCCTCACCTCCAGGTGATTCCCTCTTCCTCATTGCTTGCTTCACTCCACGCTCCGCCTGCCACCTGCCGCACCCTGCTGGCACCGCCACCTAGCCCCACAGGAAGAGAACTGGGTGGATCGAATATGATCCAGTTTTACTGTTTATAATCCATATTCCAGCCGATGGAAGAAGGAGAAACTTGCGTCATTGTTCGAAAGAATATCAATGGAAACTGGTCAACATGTCTTTGTGCACAAAGGGGAGATAAAAGGCAAGTCAGCACTTCTGAATAATAGCAACATATTCAGGGTGCTACACATACAAAAAAAAACATGTAAGCATTATGCATATCAAAG
Organism: Notolepis coatsorum; assembly: GCF_963971535.1. NCBI lineage: Eukaryota > Metazoa > Chordata > Actinopteri > Aulopiformes > Paralepididae > Notolepis > Notolepis coatsorum. The sequence goes on from NC_140180.1 coordinate 28,651,566, forward strand.
AGACATTTCCATCCATAAAACACAATCTTTCAGAATTTTGACATTGAAAATATTTGTATGAAAAAATATAAGATCGTATCCATATGTGTGTTTATATGACACTATGTGTGTGTTTGTCTGTTCTTGGTGGACACTGAATAAACACATCTCCAAGTGGTAGGAAATAATTGTGCTTTTCTGAGCTCCTGCTCGCTAATATCCTTGCAGTATGTGGGCACTGCGCCACTACCCCAGATGTGCCGGTAATATGATGTGTCCAACATTGTGCCAGGCATTCCGTATAGACAAATACAGGGAGACTGCGTCCCCACCGATGAATATATACATATCAAAATGGCAACCGCTGTTGTAGTTGCCAGCAAACCAAGTGGCACTGAGCTCGCTCTGGGTACTTCCGTCACGAAGCAACTTAAACATTTTAATTATGATGTACCCAGCTGGGGAGCTCAGTGCTTTGAGGGAATTGAATATGATTAATGTGTGTGTGTGTGTGTGTGTGTGTGTGTGTGTGTGTGTGTGTGTGTGTGTGTGTGTGTGTGTGTGTGTGTGTGTGTGTGTGTGTGTGTGTGTGTGTGTGTGTGTGTGTGCGTGTGTGTGTGTGTGCGTGTGTGCGCGCATGCGTGCGTGTTAATAGTCTGAAGATAATATACAAAAATAAACATTTTAACTTTTTTACCTTCTCTATGTTTGTCCTCTGTATTGCAGTGTGGTGCTTTTGACAACAATGCAGTGTTCCCTGGGGTCTAATAAAGATCTATAATAAAGACCAAACCTTATCTTATCTGCTTCCTAAAGCCGCTTTGGTAGCACTTTATAATAACACCCTGTTATAATACATTTATAAGGTATTTGTAGATAATGAACTAATCATGAACAAACCAAAATGATGTACTAATCAGTTGTAAATGGTTTTGTTCATGATTAGTTCATTATCCACTAATGCATTATAAATACTCTGTAAATGGTATACGAATATAGTTATAAATGATTTAATAATCATTTATGAATGTATATAAATTTTTTGTTCATGATTAGTTCATTATCTACAAATACCTTATAAATGTATTATAACAGGGTGTTATTATAAAGTGCTACCGCAGCTTTTTAAATGTCTACAGAAGCTTCTTTGTGCGCCACAGCCCTTTAGGCTACCGCACTACAGAAGGTTTGATGAACCTCAGCAATTTATGCCCCACGGTACCCGCCTGTAGTGTGGTAGGGAAAGGGTTAACCTTCTGTAGTGTGGTTGTGAAAGGGTTAACCCTTTATCATGTGGCAGTGAAAGAGTTAACATTCTGTATTGTCGCAGTGAAAGGGTTAACTACCCTTTGGTAGAGTGGTAGTGAAAGGGTTAACTTTAGACGGTCCTGCTCGTTGGGTTCCGTTCAGTAAGTGCATGTTTTAGTTGACTTTGTTTTCTCTCTGTGGGGCATTTGGTTAGAAAATGCAAAAAGAAGAATTGGATGTCAGGGGGAACTGATGGAGCTCGCTTGCCAACCAAATCCTTGGCGAGTTGAATAGAAATGTCTACAAAGGCGAGAGTCATTCTGCCTTTATCCCCTATTGTGAAATTGGAGCGGTGATTTCATTTTTCAAAAGCCGTAGCTGTCATCAATTGAAGTGCTGGTCTATGTGTGAAAGTCCTGTAATGTTTTGCAGATCCATCCATTTCAAAATAAATCACAAAAATGATTTCCTTTTTTATTTTTGGCTAAAGAAATCTATTGTTTTCTCTTTCAGAATTGTGTCCCTCTGCACTTGAGGGCGAACCAAACAAATATAAGGATGTCAATCAAACCAACCTCCCGCCCCACCCCAAAATCTCACAATGCCACCAATGCCGTTTCCATGGATACGTAAAGGAAGTGGTCTAACGAGGATAATCAGAATAGTTTCAGTGGAATTGCGTTCCTAGGGAACCGCTTGGACCCAGTTTTGGACCCTGTTTATTTCCTGTTGCTGTGTTTGCTAATATCAATAGCTGACAGGGAATCGAATGTAGTCTGTTCTAGAATTTGTTTTGTTAAATTGAAACGGTCTATTGATATCACAGATAAAGTGCCACAGATCCACGGAGACCTATATGAAACAAAGCAACGTCAAATAATAATCATTAGTGGGCCAGATAAAGTGCCAGGAGGAAGCGGTGAGATGTCCTAAAGCAACGTCTCCAATCTGGAACAATAGAAGAACCGGTAGTGTGGAGAGGCATATTATCTGGAATTAGATCATTATAGCAACCGATTATCTGCTGTCATCACCTGCGGTGGCTAGATAAAAGATGTGTTGAGGCAGGCAGAGCTCTTGTCATATCTGTCTGGAGGCCAAGTCTTCCCCAAGGTCAATACTTGGCAACTCAACCAAGTGCTGAAGTGACTTGAGAGTTAGCAGGCAGCTGACGATAGCTTGCTTTTCGGAAGAAATCCATGTGGCAAGATGCCTATATCCCTGAGCAGCAGGAAGGATATCTGGCTGAAACATAAGCTAGGATCATTCAGGCATAATTTACAATATACAAAAGAGCATCAGCACCAGCCTAACCACTGACCTCCAACCACAATCAGGGGGTAGATAAGGCATATGGAAGGAAGAAACTCGAAGGCCAAAGAGGGCACCTTGAGAAAGTCGAGCTCCATGCATTTACCTCTGAGGTATGCATGCAGGGGCGTAGCTGGGGGGGGGGGGGGGGGGTAGCTTAGGATGATTTTTTTTTTTTTTTTTTACTAGACATCACTCAGGTGTATTATTGATGCTCTCATTGATACTATGTTTGTTTCTGAAGTGTGTGTGTGTGTGTGTGTGTGTGTGTGTGTGTGTGTGTGTGTGTGTGTGTGTGTGTGTGTGTGTGTGTGTGTGTGTGTGTGTGTGTGTGTGTGTGTGTGTGTGTGTGTGTGTGTGTGTGTGTGTGTGTGTGTGCGTGCGTGCGCGCGTGTGTGTGTGTGTGTGTGTGAGAGAGATATATAGAGAGCGGGGGGGGGGGGCTTTGGTAGACTATTGCATTGGTCCATTCATTGAAGATGAACGCAATGCGACATCCTTTACTAGGCTCACCCACCAACAGTGCAGGTGCTGAACTGCTGATCCGAATGTATAGGTAAAAACCATATTATGCGTTTTGATCAATAAATAAATGGCCACAAAAAAAATTATCTCGCTCGCTTACGCGCGCTCGCATTCTCTGGGGGCCTACAAATACATTCTTTCATGGGGCCCAGGATCTACAGTACAGCTACGCCCCTGTATGCATGTATAACCTCAACACTGTAATGCATTTATACACATGACATCCACCATTCACATACTCAGAGAATGGTGTCTGCAAACTTCATCTGAACAACTAAAAAGGGCATTTCCTTATATAGGGCCGCAACCACCTATGGGAGATGGGGCCTGGGTGTGGTCTTTGTTCAGGGCAAGTTCAAGTTTCAAGTTTCTTTAATAGTTGTCATACAGAAGTACAGAATACTTTTATACAAAATGCTTCTTACTGTTACGCTCCAGAGACTGTGCAAGACAAGATGGGTCTGGTCTCATTATGAGTGATTGTAAGAATTCTGGCATAAATGTTGCGCTGGCGTGCATTTTTGGTTGAATTACTGCTACAACCCTGTTTGAAATAGGTAAGGAGTCAGGCATAGATAATTTTCTTTGTTTTATGTCTTAGTTTAGTTTGAATTTTTTTGTAAGATTGTTTATTTTGTTATGTTGGCCTTGGCCCACTCTGAAGCCTATGCTTCCCTTTTTTCATCTTCATTACTTTGTCTTTATAATAAATTGTTTATAAAAACAATATAAAAAAACGTTGTGTTTTGAGGTGAATTCGGGGGAATTGGGAGTGGAGGGTCCACTTTATGTTATACCTAGACGGAGCATGACATGATTTGGGGGCTTGTTCGGGATTATTTAATTAAAATTTTCATTTTAAGGCACCCCCTCAGCCAGGGAAATTGATGCTAGCAGTGTCTAGTACCACATTTTATTTCACCAATTACCTGCTATTCCATGTAGGCCTACTTGACCGCCTTCTTTTCCTGACCCTCCAATCACATCTTGGCAACCATTGCTATCAGGCCTGAGCTGCAATCAGTCTAGCAATCAACTTCAAGCCATTTTCAAGGAGAGCACTTTAATTATCTGCCATGGAGGATATTAACAGACGTGCCTGAGGAAAGTTCAGAAGTGACACTGTGTTGTTTTTATCCCTGAATTCAAAACAAAATACTCACATGTCAGCATTGGATTCATGTGGAAGACTGCATTCTAAGAGAAGATCTCAGAATCAGATGAAAACAAATACTTTCACGAGGGACAATTTTATGTCTGCTCACTGGTGAGTGATGGTTATTTAATTTACTGTTATATTAATATTTGCTACACTAATTAATATGCAATGTGCAGCCGACAATAACAGACGTAAAACTAGCTACTTAGGGTAATAATAGCTGGTAACACTAGGCTACTTGCTAGGATTGAGCATGGCTGGCTACCCAGGGGTCTAATAACTAGATACTGTACTACCAGCCAATGAACCTCATTCACCAACATTGGCATAAGATTTATCTTACGACAACCTCCTTGGAAGGTCATAAGAGAAAGTTGACGACAATTACCCCCGGATTCACCAATGCATGGAGAGTCTGTCTTAACTCGCCAAAATGATCACAGCTGCGATGTCCTGAATGAGATACGTACTCATTGACAAACTTGAACCAGCGTTCCCGTTTACTTCATTTGCATACAGACACGTGACGCCTCTCCAGCTCATTATAATGCGAGGGCCGTGGGCAAAAACAGGTTCGACATTGCCCCGTATTCAACAGGTAGTGAGGAAGCGCTTTGCGACGGATAAAAAATGGTATACAGTACGTACAGTACACATCTTAGCGTGACATCTCCACAGAGTCGAGCGTGAGCGGACCAGACTCCACAGAGACAGTATAAATAAATAAAGCACAACAAGACTATTATACAGTCTATTCCACTATAGATATATTCACGCGATTAGCTTTAGTTCTTATTTATTTATCCACTGTCATTTGCAGTGTTAGTGTAGTGTTTTTATTTATTTTCAGACATTACGATGCCTCTTGAGGCATGACTGTGAATGGTAAACTTAATTTTATATCATACAAATATTGTCATATTTATTTAAATTATGATTACTTAATTCCAAGGAGGCCTGTAGAGTTGACATGAACAACATCACCATGAATCCTCCCAAATAAAGCCCTTAAGAACACGGCGCACACCAGTCTGTCGACTTACGACTGCTCTTCAGCGCTCCTAAATCCTGCTCTTAGTTATGACCGAATCCAGGAGAAGGGACCGTTGGTGAATCCCAAAATCGGCCCATAAATGTCTTAACCCTCATGTTGTGTTAGGAATTGGCACCACTGACCGTTGTTAGCGGGTCAATGTTGACCCGGGGTCTAACTCAGTCCTGACCACTAAAAATAAATGAGTATCACTCTATATAGTTATATATCGCATTTGCTTCGCGTCCCGCTCTGAGCCTTATGAGATATCCCTTATCTCCTATGATACCTATTGTATCTCCCACGAACAAACTACATGCACCCCACCTGTATGGGGCCCCGCCCCCATGGTGGCACCGCCCATATAGCAGTGACTCTGGTCACCAAACCCCCTTCCTCTATTTTCGTCCCAGCGTAATGGCTGCGTGCACCATACGATAACTAGTAGGATGAAAAGATTAAGGAAGGTTCGTAATGTTGAGGGCTTACCGGAGGATTGTGTTTCCCTGGATTCTCCGGAGCTTGTTTCGACGACGCATGAGACCTGTGCTGGTGGTTCCTCGGCTGACGGCGACGGACCGAGGGGCAGCGTACAAGGTTTAGCTAACGGGTCGGCTTGTACAAAGGTGAGGTCTGTGTCAGTAGGCATCGATGTCAGTGTTGGTCGTGCTGTGGAGTATGTTTCGGCACCAGGGCCGGGGCGGCTTGGCGATCGTTCCACTGTAGTGGGCGATGTCCTGGCGATCCTGGAACATGCTGTTAACGCTAATGCTACTACTGCTTTTTCTGCTGACACTGATGTTGACGCTGGAATGTCTGTTAATCCCCGCCGCGGGATTCCGCTTTTCCCTCCTCTTGCCAGCTTCATTGATGAAGGTCAGTCGGTGGTGGATGTGGGGGGGTTTGCTGAGCTCTATTTACCTTTTTTACGGGTGAAGGGGCTGACAACGGGGTGCAGGCCGGGGGTACCTTGGCTGAGCAGCCAGGTCGCTTTTTTCCTGTGCCCAGGCGGGGATGAACGACGTTCCGCCCGGCCGATGCTTGATAGCATATCGGCTCGGAGGGTGGCAGTATGGACGAATGAGTGGTATACTGCTGCAGGATGGCATTTAGCGGCAGCCAGTGTTATGGCTCAGCTGGCTATTTTCCTATCCAAGATGGCGTCGGGTTGTAGGTCTTTGGGTCAGACCGACATTGTAAACGTGATTCATGTTTGTGGTGTTATAGAGATCTTGACTCAGTCGCAAGCTATAACTGCGGGGAGGATTCGGATGCTATCGACTTTGGTTGTTAGGCATGCTTGGTTGGAGCAGTCTCCTCTTGGGGAAGAGGATAGGTTTTCTCTCCTCACGACTCCTTTTTCCACAGATAGTCTTTTTGGGCGTTCTGTGGAGGCGCAGGCGGTCTATTGATCTGGGTCCTACACCGCCTCAAGCTGTGCAGCCAGAGGTGGGAGCACGGTCTCGTCAACGACTGTGGCGAGATCCTCGACAGGCGGCCATGTTTCCCCCGCCAGTGGTGCCCTGGTTGGAGAGTCAACAGGGTATCGCGAGGCCGACAGCCTTGGCGGCCGAGGGATCGGCCATTTTGGGTGATTTCGGGTTTGGTATACCAACCCGTCGTCATTTTGCCGCGAGCAGCCCGCTCCCCGTTCAATCCGCTTTCTGTTACCCTCAGAAGCGGGGCTCTGAGCGTTCTCCTTTGGCTGCGGGGCGCGAACCTTCATTGAAGCGTATGCGGCCCCATTTTTCGCTTCTCATGGGGGCAGGGGCTGACACCCAGTTGATGGCTGAGCCTGGGTCTGTCCGTGAGAATGTTCCGTCGTCGCGTGGTTCCTACACCGCAGGTTGTGGGTGGGTGGAACCTGGTGTTACAGCTGCCACTAGCTCCAGTGGCCAGCAGGGGGACTCTGTGCCTCTTCTGTTGAATGCTCAGCAGGGGTTACCCCGGCTTCGCCCTCGCCAGGCGGGGTATCGCGCTGTTGCCTCCCACTCCCGTCAAACCGGCAGTGGTCTGCAAAGGAGAGGCGAGCGTGATTTGAGTGGTAGCAATATCACTGCAGGGCTTCGGCGTGTAGGAGCCCATGGGGTCCTCATGCCTTGCGTGTCTAGCTGCGGAACGACTCCTCAGCATGCGCTGGAGGGGTGTTCAGGGGGCGAGTGTGTGTCCACAAGTTTGGTGACAGCTCCTCCCGTATCAAACCGGCCCTTTCTGTCGGGGTCCTCCCTTGGGTGCTTTGCACGACGGGGGGGACCGGGCCAACTATCTACTGTTCCTTGCGGCCCAGCGTCAGTTGGCGGCAGGGGCACTGTGGGATTATATTCACATATGGCGACGGGAATGCCTTTTGAATCGGTGGATGCGGAGAACGTTAGAGGCGGAGCTGGTTTTGCAGTTCGCACAGCCCCATCCTCCGTTCTCAGGTTTGGTACCGACCCTATTGTTAGGGTCGGACGCGGTGACAGCCCTGGCCGACGAGATCCAATCTCTGTTGGCGAAGCAGGCCGTCGTTGTGGTCCCGAGCGAGGACGCAATGTCAGGCGTCTACTCCCGTTATTTTCTGGTGCCCAAGAAAACAGGGGGGGTCAGGCCTATACTGGATCTGTCCGCGTTCAATCGGTTGATTGTAGCGAGACCATTCAGGATGTTGACCGTCCAACTCCTTCTCTTGCTGTCAGGAGGGGGGACTGGTTCACCTCCATAGACCTGAAGGATGCGTATTTTCACGTTCCTATTTTCCCTCCTCACAGGAAGTTCCTACGGTTCCTGTTTCAGGGCGTAGCGTACGAGTACCATAGAATGCCGTTCGGTTATTCTCTGGCTCCCCGCACATTCACCAAGTGCGTGGCGGCTGCTCTGGGGCCTTTACGTCATCAGGGGATACAAGTCCTATTCTATCTCGACGACATTCTACTCCTCAGCCGTTCAGAGGAGGTTGCCAGGTCTCATACTCGGCTAGTGGTGGAATTCCTCACCAGCCTGGGTTTTGCTGTGAATTGGAAGAAGAGTACCCCTCTTCCCAGTCAACAGGTGGAGTACTTGGGCTTGACATTGAGGTCGAAGCCCATGCTTGCGACCCTCTCGGAGCGGCGTCGGTGGGTTCTCCGTCGCACGCTCGAGGGTTTCCGTCTGGGAGGGACGGTTACGGTTCTGCAGGTGATGCGTCTGCTGGGCCTTATGTCGGCTGCTCACGTAGTGGTTCCTCTTGGCCTCCTCTTTATGAGGAGGATACAGAGGTGGTTTACCTCTTTGAGAATGGATCCGGTGAGGGACAAAAGGAAACGGTTGACAGTTCCTTTGTCGATATGGGGAGACCTCGCCCATTGGAGGAGGCTGGGTATCCTCTCCGTTGGGGTCCCCATGGGCAGCAGGGGCTCACACGTCACGGTCTTCACCGACGCCTCTCTCACAGGTTGGGGAGGGGTGCTTCGGTCCCATGCAGTGGGGGGCAGCTGGACAGGTCATGCTGGCCCGGCTACCCTGCATATCAATGTGTTGGAGTTGAAGGCGGTTCTTCTGGTCCTCCAACGGCTCCACCACCTGGTGGTGGGCAGGCACGTTTTGGTCAGGACGGACAATGTGACGGCGGCGGCGTATATCAACAGGCAGGGTGGGACTCGTTCCGCCCGCCTGCTCCGGGCGGCGCGCGAACTGTTTCTATGGGCATCCCGCAGGCTGCGCAGTCTGAGGGCGCTCCACGTGCCTGGTATGGAGAATGTGGGGGCGGATATAATGTCTCGGGGCGGTCTTCGTCACGACGAGTGGGAACTCCGCTCCGACATAGTCAGACAGATCTGGGATCGGTTCGGGGAGGCCTCGGTAGATCTGTTTGCGTGCCGACGTTCTCACAAGTGCCCCTTGTGGTTCTCGCTCAGTCGAGCAGATCATCCCCCCTTGGGGGTGGATGCCTTCTCGACTTTTCCGTGGCCGCCCGGTCTTATGTACGCCTTCCCTCCTGTACAGCTGTTGAGTCAGCTGTTGGAGCGGATACGGAGGGAGCGCAGGATGGTGATCCTGGTCGCGCCGGACCGGGGCACGTCAGTGTGGTTCCCGGTCTTAATCCAGCTTCTGATCGCTCCTCCTTGGGTCATTCCGTGGTCAGAGATGGCTCTCTCACAGCACAACGGAGTGTTTTTCCAACCTCCGGTGTTGGGTCAACCATAGTCCCCTCCATACTCATAGCCAAGCTCAGGGACCTGGGCTTGAACTATGACCTCTGCCAGTGGGTCTTGGACTTCCTGACTGGCAGGCCCCAGGTGGTGAGAGCAGGCAACTGCACCTCCTCATCCATCACCCTCAACATAGGGGCCCCCCAGGGCTGTGTTCTGAGTCCCCTCCTCTACTCCCTGTACACACACGACTGTGTGGCTCAGCGAAGTAGCAATACAATCATCAAATTTGCTGACGACACAGTGGTGGTGGGCCTGATCTCTGCCAACGACGAGAGGGCCTACCTGGAAGAGGTCAAGGTCCTGGCGGGATGGTGCCAGGAAAACAGCCTCTCCCTGAACGTCAGCAAAACAAAGGAGATGATTGTGGACTTCAGGAGGTCGGGGGTCAAGGACTACAGCCCCCTCAGCATCGACGGGGCACCGGTTGAGAGAGTCAACAGCTTTAAGTACCTCGGAGCCTACATATCCGAGGACTTGACATGGACCACACACATTGACAGTGTTGTGAAGAAGGCACGACAACGCCTCTACTTCCTCAAGCGCCTAAGGAAGTTCCAAGTCAGTCAGAAGATCCTTAAGAACTTCTACTCATGTACAATAGAGAGCATCTTGACCGGCAACATCACCTCCTGGTTTGGGAATAGCACTGCACAAGACCGAAGCAGACTACAAAGAGTGACACGTTCAGCCGAACGCACAATTGGAGGGGGGCTCCCCACCCTCCAGAACATTTACAACAAGCGTTGCAAGGGCAAGGCTAAGAGAATCATTAAAGACTCCAGTCACCCGAACAACTGCCTCTTTGAACTGCTGCGGTCAGGCAAGCGATACCGGAGTCTCAAGGCGAGCACAGAAAGACTCAGAAGAAGCTTCTATCCCCAGGCCATCAGGCTGCTAAACGAACAATGAACACTACACAACAACAACCACCAAACGCACATAGCACACACATCCACACGCACACACTCACTTTAAACAAACACACTGTAGCACCCACTCCACACACTTTATAGCACACACCCACTTTAAACAAACACACTGTAGCACCCACTCCCCACACTTTATATTTATTGATGAAGGATTGCACTACAACTCGTACACCTTACTGTAAATTGTACCTAAATTGTACCTCATCCCATTTCTGCTTTGCACTATATAGTACTGTACATTAGTACACTGCATAGTATTGTATATTATATGGTAACTCAGAACATTGTACATATGTCTATACCGAACACTGTGACCTCATTTTCTTCTTCTAAATTACATGCTATACTATGTTATTTGATACTATCTTGTCTAGCACAGTCTCTGGAGCGTAACAGTAAGAAGCATTTTGTATGAAAGTATTCTGTACTTCTGTATGACAACTATTAAAGAAACTTGAAACTTGAAACTCAACACCTGGTGGTGTGGCTGGTGGGAGGGTGAGTCTGGAGAGGATGGATCCCTCTGTGGTTGATACCATCCGGTGTGCGCATGCTCCCTCCACTGTCGCGGTTTACGCGGGCAGGTGGCGTGCGTTCCAAGAGTGGTGTAAGGGGGGGGGGCTGGGACCCAGTCTCCTGCCCCCTGGATGCTGTTCTAAGTTATCTCCAGTCTCTTATTGGTAGGCTGTCGGCTTCGACGGTGAGGGTATATGCGGCAGCTATATCCTCCTATCATGAGGGTTTTGAGGGGACTGTTTTGTTCAGCCACCCTCTTGTGAAGCGTTTCCTGCTTGGCGCTCGACGCGTTAAGCCGGTGCAACGCTCCTTGGCTCCGACTTGGGATCTTCAGTTGGTCCTCGGTCGGTTGTCCTTGGCCCCGTTTGAGCCGCTCGAGTTTCAAGTTTCAAGTTCAAGTTTCTTTAATAGTTGTCATACAGAAGTACAGAATACTTTTATACAAAATGCTTCTTACTGTTACACTGTTACGCTCCAGAGACTGTGCAAGACAAGATAAGTATGAAATAAAATAACATAGTAAAATTAGAAGTAAAAAATAAGGTCACAGTGTTCAGTTTAGACATATGTACAATGTTCGATGCAGAATAGACGTAGTTACCATACAATATACAATACTGTGCAGTGTACTAATATACAATACTATATAGTGCAAGGCAGGAATGGGACGAGGTGCAATTTAGGTACAATTCACAGTAGGTGTACGAGTTGTAGTGCAAATCCTTTATCAATAAATATAAAGTGTAAAGTGTGTTTGTGTGATCTAAAGTGTGGAGAGTGGGTGCTGCAGTGTGTTGTTTGTTTGAGTCAGTGTGTGCGTGTGGGTGTGTGTGCTGTGTGCATTTGATGGTTGTTGCATAGTGTTTATTGTTCGTTTAGCAGCCTGATGGCCTGGGGATAGAAGCTTCTTCTGAGTCTTTCTGTGCTCGCCTTAAGACTCCGGTATCGCTTGCCTGACCGCAGCAGTTCAAAGAGGCAGTTGTTTGGGTGGCTCGAGTCCTTAATAATTCTCTTAGCCTTCCCCTTGCACCGCTTGTTGTAAATGTTCTGGAGGGTGGGAAGCCCCCCTCCAATTGTGCGTTCGGCTGAACGTGTCACTCTTTGTAGTCTGCTATGGTCTTGTGCAGTGCTATTCCCAAACCAGGAGGTGATGTTGCCGGTCAGGATGCTCTCTATTGTACATGAGTAGAAGTTCCTAAGGATCTTCTGACTGACTTGGAACTTCCTTAGGCGCCTGAGGAAGTAGAGGCGTTGTCGTGCCTTCTTCACAACACTGTCAATGTGTGTGGTCCATGTCAAGTCCTCGGATATGTGGGCTCCGAGTTACTTGAAACTGTTCACTCTCTCAACCGGTGCCCCGTCGATGCTGAGGGGGCTGTAGTCCTTGACCCCCGACCTCCTGAAGTCCACAATCATCTCTTTTGTTTTGCTGACGTTCAGGGAGAGGCAGTTCTCCTGACACCACTGTGACAGGTTCTCTACCTCTTCCAGCAGGCGCCTTTGGGACAGCTGTCCTTCAAGACCGCGTTCCTACTGGCTGTCACTTCCGCTAAACGCGTAGGTGAGCTCTGCACCATCTCTTTCCGTAACATAAAATCCATCGACCCTCTCACACTGTCTCAATCCATATCCTCTGCCTTTCCCCCTGACTCCGCCCCCTCTAACCCCGACGACTATGCCCTCCTCCTCAACTCTACTCACTCTGACTCCCTCGACTCACTAGTACCCCTGAAAACCATCACTGTCTCATTCACCACCTCCTCCCCCTGGTACACTCCGGAACTCCGCTCCATGAAGCAGACCGGCCGTCAACTAGAACGCCTCTATAAAAAAACCCGCCTCACCATCCACGCCGACCTCCACAAACAGCACGTCTCCTCCTACCGTGATGCACTCCAAGCTGCCAAATCTGCCCACTACTCCACCATCATCAACAGCAGCAACCGCAACCCCCGGACCCTCTTCTCCACTGTCAAGAAACTCCTACAACCCCCGGACAATAACTCACTCTCCTCCCCTGACCTCTGCAACTCGTTTCTCCTCTTCTTCAATAATAAAGTATCTTTAATCAACAGCTCACTGACTGCCCGCATCGCCAATTCCCCCACCCTCGCCCCCCCACCAACATTTTTCCCCCACCTGACTCCATCCCTCCCACCCCTTTTACTGCCTTCGCCCCAGTTGACTCCTCCTTCATCATGGACCTCATGACTACCTCCAAGACCACTACCTGCTCCCTTGACCCCCTACCCACTACTCTCACCAAAGCCTGCCTCCCTGCTCTCATCCCCCACCTCACCGCCCTTTTCAACCAGTCACTATCCCTAGGCCACGTCCCCTCCCCCTACAAACTCGCCGCTGTCACCCCTGTCCTCAAAAAACCCACTCTTGACCCATCCAGCCTCTCCAACTACCGCCCCATATCCAATCTTCCTTTTTTCTCAAAAACACTGGAACGTATTGATGCCTCCCAACTCCACTCCCATCTCCAGTCCAACACCCTCTATGAACCCCTTCAGTCTGGCTTCCGTCCCGCTCACAGCACCGAAACTGCACTGGTAAAGGTCTTCAACGACCTCCTCATCTCCGCTGACTCCGGTGCCCTCAACATCCTGATCCTACTCGATCTCAGTGCAGCCTTTGACACAGTGTGTCACTCCATCCTCCTCCAAAGGCTGCACCAACTGGGTGTTGAGGGCACAGCACTTGACTGGTTCTCCTCCTACCTCACTGACAGACACCAATTCATCTCCCTCTCCGGCCACACCTCCTCCCCCTCCCCAGTCACACAGGGGGTCCCCCAAGGCTCAGTCCTTGGCCCCCTGCTCTTCATCTGCTACATTCTCCCCCTTGGTCACATCATCCGCAAATACCACCTCAACTTCCACTGTTACGCTGACGACACCCAAATCTACATCAGTACACAATCCCCCCACAGCCCACCCCTCAGTCACATCGAATCATGCATCACCGAACTCCAAACTTGGATGACCCACAACTTCCTCAAACTGAACAGTGACAAGACTGAACTTCTCATCATTGGCACCAAAACCACCCTCACCAGATCCGGACCCATCACACTCACCATCAACGACTCCACCATCACCCCCTCCCCCCTAGTCCGCAACCTTGGTGTCCTCCTTGACCCCACCCTCTCATTTGACCCCCACGTCCGCTCCATCGTGAAAACATCCTACTTTCACCTCCGCAACATCGCAAAAATCTGTCACTGCCTCTCCCCCCCCGCTGCTGAATCCCTCATTCACGCCTTCATCTCCTCCCGCCTGGACTACTGCAACTCCCTCCTACTGGTATCACCTCCCGCTTCCTCCATAAACTGCAAATGGTCCAAAATTCAGCCGCCCACCTCCTCACTAACACCCGGTCCCGCGAACACATCACTCCTGTCCTCCACTCCCTCCACTGGCTCCCGATCAAACACTGCATTAACTTTAAAACACTACTCCTCACCTTCAAAGCCCTCCACAGCCTGCCCCCCCCCCTACCTGACTGATCTCCTTCTCCCCTACCGCCCCACCCGTTCCCTCCGGTCCTCCTCCACTGCCTCCCTCACTGTCCCGACATCCAAGCATCGGGCCTTCTCTCGCACTGCACCCCGACTCTGGAACTCCCTCCCCCAGTCCATCAGAGACTCCCCTACACTCTCCACCTTCAAAGCTCGCCTCAAAACCCACCTGTTCTCCCTTGCCTTCAACCCCCCCCCACCCCTAAACCCCCCCCTCCCCTCCAACCTGATTGATATGTCTCCAGTCTTTTTTTGTCCCATCAGGCTGTCTCCCCCGTTCCCCCCATGGTCTCATGTTCCTTTTGTTTTTGTTTCTTTGTTGTTTTGTTTTTGTTTCTTTGCTTTCGTTTCTTTGTTTGTACCCCTGCTCCCGACTACTGTCAGCGACTTCGGGTTATTGAGAAGCGCTATATAAATTAAATTAATTATTATTATTATTATTGTGCTCTCTCGGTACGTCCAGAGTGCCTGTCTTTTCGGACCGATTGCGGTGCCACTCTGCGACCTAATCCTGCTTTCGTGCCTAAGAATATCCGGAGTTCCTTCCGCTCCCGGGATATTGTGGTTAAGCTTTTCGTCCTCCTCATCCTCACGCTAGTGAGTTGGATGCGGGCCTTCACCTGTCATGTCCAGTCCGTGCTTTGGGGTTTTACCTCAGCCGTACTCAGGACTTCAGGGTTACCGACCAGCTTTTTGTCTGTTACGGTGGGGCTCGTGCTGGTAAGGCATTGTCGAAGCAGCGCCTGTCCCATTGGTTGTGCGAGGGTATTGCCCTCTGCTACACGTTGGCTGGGCAGGATCCCCCTGGGGGCGTCAGGGCGCACTCCACTCGTGGGGTGGCTGCCTCTGCCGCCCTCCTGGGTGGGGCCTCTGTGGAGGACATCTGTGCTGCGGCTTCATGGTCCTCCCCGGGCCCCTTTGTAAGGTTTTACCTCATGGACATGACCGGGGGTTCTGTCTCCCAGGCGGTTCTGGGGTCTGTGGCCTTTCCTGCTTCCCGTCCTTTGGTTGGGTAGCAGGAGTGTATGGGTATGGACCACAGTGTGTTGGGTCACACGTGGTTCCGCCTGTACGGTGTGTTCAAGGGGTTCTAGTTCCCTCTTGTTCGCATTCAGGTGGAGTTGACTGCGCCCCCCCTTCATTAGGAAGGATGGGGTGACAGGGCTCCCCGCACCCCTTGATGTGGGCTTACGGGTCCTCAGGGGGTACATTTGTCGGGCCTCGCGTCCGCTCTTCCCCATTATCTCATAAGGCTTAGAGCGGGACGCGAAGCAAATACGATATATAACGAGTTATATTAGTATTGGCTGAGCGTCCCGCTCTGCGCGGCCCTGAGTTCCCTCTTGAGGGATCTTTTCCTGGGACGGGTTTTGGCGAGGAAGGGTGTTTGGTGACCAGAGTCACTGCTATATGGGTGGTGCCACCATGGGGGCGGGGCCCCATACAGGTGGGGTGCATGTAGTTTGTTCGTGGGAGATACAATAGGTATCATAGGAGATAAGGGATATCTCATAAGGCTCAGAGCGGGACGCTCAGCCAATACTAATATAACTAGGTTATCTACATAACCTATCGTTAATACTACATCCTAACTAACATTATATGCATTCAAAACCATATAATCCCATTGTAATTAGATTTGATGGCCCCCGAGACACATCATGTCCCTTATTTTTAAGATGAAAATGAGGTTGTTCAATCATAATATACTAAATGTGAAACCCATAGATGATAAAGTTTTCTGACTATAATAGAACAATATTAGAATATAACTTCTGAAAAAAAGTTTAACATATATATATTAATTATAGTTACATTGGTGGTGCTAGGGTCAAATTTGACCCGTATAGATTTGTTAGAAAAAAGGAGCCTTTGCACTTCAGAAAACAACTTTATTTTCAGAAAACACCAACCTCATTTGATTTGAATGACATTCATAACAGAATAATGATTAAATGAACACAGAAAACACACAAAAAAAGAAAACCAACTTTATTTGATTCAGAAAAAACTCAAACACCAACTTTATTTGATTAAAATTATATTCACAGATTAATTATGATTAATGAACTCAAACTTGAACTTGTGTGGGCGGCTGGGTAGCGCAGCGGACTAAGCGCCTGCCTACCACCGCAGAGACACTGGTATCGAATCCAGCTGTCAGCGGTACCTGCGGCACGGTGGTGTAGTGGTTAACACTGTCGCCTCACAGCAAGAAGGTCCAGGGTTCGATTCCCGCTTGGGGACCAGGTTTCCATGATGCCAGGTACCCAGGTGGGGTATCTCCCAGGCCTTTCTGTGTGGGGTTTGCATGTTCTCCCCGTGCTCGCAAGGGTTTCCCCCCCCCGATAAGATAAACCCAATGGAAAAACATGCACAACAACAGATCGTTAACGCTGTGGCGTCCTTGACGAAGACGGACATGAGCACTTGAATTGGTCCCCGGGGCGCAGCTCACGTTGACGCCCTATCTGCTCCCGGCTGCCCATGGGGGGAAGGACGACGGGATGGGTTAGGTGCAGAGACTCAATCGCATCGGCGACTGAGAAAAAGACAATGCATGTGTGTGTGTGTGTATCCCGGTGTGTGTGTGCCGCTCCAATTGCATGTCCAGTTCTTTGCATGCCGAATAAAGAACCCCTAAAGAGGTCCTGCATTATTACCTCCGGCTTGGTCGGTCGTCCATACTAACACGATTGGCAGTGTTAGCGGGTGGGAAGCCAGTGGGTTGTGTATCCTGGTCGTTGTAAACAGCGACTCCTACAGGTCGGTCGGGGCGCCTGCTCAGCGAGGAAGGGAACTGGGGGAAGTAGTGTGAGCCTCCCACGCGTTACGCTCCCCTAGTGAGAGTCCTCGCTGTCAGGTGAAAAGAAGCGGCTGGCTGACTCCACATGTATCGGAGGGGACTATATGTGATAGTATCTATCAACCCTCCCTAGACCGGCAAGTGGGGGGCAAATGCGCGCAACGGCCAGGAAGGGAGGGAAGGGAATTGGCATAACGACTAAATTGGGATCGGAGAAAAATACAGAAAAAGGGGGAGAAAAAGTAGATAAAAAAAAATAAACTTGAACGTGTGTGTGTGTGTGTGTGTGTGTGTGTGTGTGTGTGTGTGTGTGTGTGTGTGTGTGTGTGTGTGTGTGTGTGTGTGTGTGTGTGTGTGTGTGTGTGTGCGTGCGTGTTCACCTGCACAAATCACAGAAAGCAAATGTTTGCATGTGCTCCCTGCAAATGTATTTTTTACAACTGTGGCAGGTTGTGGTGGTTTTTTGGTCTTTGTTTGAAGGGCAGGACTGGCACCTCTTTCTTTTGCTGCCTTTGGCATCCACTGGCTGGAGCCCTGTATAGGTTGCTGCTGTGGCTGTAGCCTGCAGCTCTCTCACTAACTTGGCACTGCCAGGAGCTCCAGGGTACCCGCTGGCGTCTCTCTATGTGTGGATTCACCAGAGCTCTCTGGGCACTGTCGTTGATGCCCTCTCCCATAAGATGGTCAAAAAAGTTCCCATGAGAGTTCCCATGGACGGGAGGGGAGGGGAGGGGTGTGTGTGTGTGTGTGTGTGTGTGTGTGTGTGTGTGTGTGTGTGTGTGTGTGTGTGTGTGTGTGTGTGTGTGTGTGTGTGTGTGTGAGTGTGAGTGTGAGTGTGAGTGTGAGTGTGAGTGTGAGCCTGCCTGCCTGCCTGCCTGCCTGCCTGCCTGCCTGCCTGCCTGCCTGCCTGCCTGCCTGCCTGCCTGCCTGCCTGCCTGCCTGCCTGCCTGCCTGCCTGCCTGCCTGCCTGCCTGCCTGCCTGCCTGCCTGCCTGCCTGCCTGCCTGCCTGCCTGCCTGTCTGTGAGCAAAACAGGTGTCAAGTCAGGTCAAGTTTATTTGTATCAACATCTCCATTAGTTGTCATGGAGAAAGGGGGTGAAGGTGGGGTCACACCTGTATTGTACTGCAAGAAAATGTTTATTCCCGTGGAGGAAGGGGGTGGGGGAGGGGTCACATACTGTGATGTGAGAAAATATTTGTTCTCTTGGAGGAAGGGGGTGGAGGTGGGGTCAGATACTGTATGAGTTTTGTATAGTTTTACCTGTATAGTATAGTTTTACCTTGCCGGGTCAAGAATGACCCTAACACAGCAGATACCTTCAGAATTTTCAAAATGGTGAAACATAGTTTTGCTGTGCTTATATATGTGTTGTGGAGGATATCATAAAGCCTTGTTCTAATAAAATCAACTACATGGTAGTTATTACATATTCTAACCTTGAAACGGGTCGCTGGAGACCCTAACACCAGGCGCTAACACTTGTCAGATTTGTCAGATCTTTTGTCTTAAGTCCGTTGGTGAATGAGACCCAATGTTAGTAGGGATGATGCAGTACTAAACTTTTAGTAGTTATTTTTTGTGCTTTTATAAATACAGAGTACCGATCCGATTCATCGCTTGTACTGAACAGTATAGACTTAGACCATCAGATATTTAAAGAAAAAACGTCTAACTTGCTTCAAAGTCAGAAATACAGAAAATCTGCTTTTTCTGCTTTGATTTCTGGCATGTTACATTGGCTATTTCTGGCTATTTTCATAATTTTCTTCTGAATCTATTTCTTTCATGTATTTCAGGATATATATCTGTTATTGGGTGCTGCATCCCGGTACCTGTAATCAGGGCCATAGCCTGCAGGGTTTAGAAATTAGGGAGGTCCATTTATTTTTTTGGCCCAGACCGGCCCACTATAATCGGTCGGACACCACCCACCAGTACACCATCCTTGCGGTCCCCTTAAATATGCGTACCTACTGTACTATTCCCCCAACCCACTACAAAGCTGGGTAGTAAGTGCCGTGGACTAGTGGACCAGTGTACTCACTCGCTCTTGGCTGAATCTTGTTTTGGGTGGTGATGTAAAAACACCTGCATCATAGCAGGCTCAGGATGGGCAAAGTAGTCTATAGCCTGTTCATCCCTGTCTCTCTCCTCCACAACCTGGCTTGACTAGACATAAGGAGAGAGAGATGATTACAATTAACTGGTACATTCAGGTCCAGAATTGTCGGAATTCCCTGACAAATATGTGCAAAAAGCTGTACAATTTAAACAATACCATTCTGGTAATGAGCAAATAGTTGTTTATTCAATGAATGCATGGAGCTGTTCCATCTTATTTCATTTGATACTCAGTTCATACAGATTTCAAGTATTCAAATATCAATGATGAATATTGCATAAGGTTTACACAGTTAATAGATCACCTACTTGTTTTATATTCATGTTCAGGAGTAATTGTTAGATCTTTGTATGTGATTTATATGGCAATTAAATCAATGGTGTGTTTGCTTGGGGAGTTTGACCTACAGTTAATGTGCCTACCACCACATGAAGGTGCATGATCAACAGTGATGGGAATAACGGCGATATAAGTAATGGCGTTACTAACGGCATTAGTTTTTTCAGTAACGAGTAATCTAACGGATTACTCTTCCAATCTTAATAACGCCGTTAGCGTTACTGCAAAAAAATGCAGCGCGTTACTATGAATGAACCTGTTTCTTTCATCAGACAGATCTCTGCGCCGAGAGGCAATAATATGTTCTTCCTTGTTTAGTGGGCAGTGCGCGAGCCAAGCATACATGCTGACGATTGGCTGAGGCTGAGTAAATGTCATGGTAAGCCAATCAAAGGTAGAGGTGGGCGGGTCTAACGCATCGAGAGTCTGAGCCACAACACAAGCGATTCAGTCAGCAGAGACCGCGGGTCTGTGTAGTGTACAGTACAAATAATCTAAAACGAATCCAACGGAACAACATAATAAGCGAGCAGTCAGCGTGAGACAGCGGTTCACTCTTGTGTTGCAGCGCAGGGCAGTAGTGGCTCTACTGCTGACAGGCTCAACCATAGATATAGATCTATGGGCTCAACATAGTGCTGCACTTCCTGGTTTAATAGCACAGTCTGGTGCGCAGAGATATATATCTGTATGTCATGCATGTCTTAAATGTCATGATTAGATTGGTTTAGAATGATTCGATTAGATTCTTATATCTGTATGTTGTGTATGTCATGAATTGAAAATGGGGGACCCTGATGTAAACAAGACGAAAGTCTTTCTCTGATCTGCATCCCCTTAACAATTGTGTGTATTGAGCCGTACTGTATTGTACCCATTCTGCAATCTGTTAATTAAAATGTTCAATCAATCAGTATATATTTGTTATTTATTTTTGGTATAGTGCTTAACAAGCATAATTTAATGTTGCCCAGTTGTGGCCTGTTGAGGGGCAATACATATCAAAAGTTCCAAAACATCTATTGTATTTGTATGATCCACTAATATATAAACATAGTAATTATAATATCTACATACATGGCATTTGATTGGAGGCTAGTCTCACTTTGTCCCACAGCAACATTAAAATAGTTTAGATTTGTGTATGTTGTTTATGTAAAAAAATATATATATTGAAAGTAACACAATAGTTACTTTCTGAAGTAACTAGTTACTTTTATAATTTGTAACTGAGTAAGTAATTTAGTTACTTTTTGGAAGAAGTAACTAGTAACTGTAACTAGTTACTTTTTAAAGGTAACTTGCCCAACACTGATGATCAATGGACAGCACAAAAACAATTTGTGTACATGGAGACTAGAGCTACCACAGATAGTAATAAGTTATTAAGAGTAAGTAATCCATACCATATATATCCTAATAGTTACCGTATTACCATACTTGGCTGAAAATAAACGTTGCTGCCTGTTGTGAATGTGTTTTTCCCTGTAGGCTAATACATAAGTAGGCATACTGTACATTTTTGCAGTTGAGCAAAAATTAGGAGTTGAGTAGGCTATATGTGCTGTGTTTTTATGTCTTCCATCGAGGACCACCTTGGAAATGTTTTAATTAATGCTTTTAGGTTATATCCTCAGGAATACAAATTGGTCAAGATCATTTGTTTTTATGATGTGTTTTTAATTTCCAAATAAATCTAATCAAATAAAAAAAGCAGTTTTTGCATTTGAGCTACAGGTGTTGTATATTATACAGCCTTTTCATGCATCTTTATCAAGGGAACCCTTATCCTAATGATTTAAAAAATAATATTATGATGATACAATATGGACCTAATAGTTGGGTCATCTGTGGCACTTCGTTTCTCAATGGATTTGTCATCTAGGACGGTTAATAAACTAATTTAGCCGGGGTTTATTTTTTTTAAACGTAGGGAAAATTTGTGAGAGACCAAAATCCAAAATGGCTGCCGTGGAAATTAACTTTTTAATGGTTTTTTTTATTTGATTTTTTATTTGAAGTCTTTATTTCGAACATGCAATGAATACAACAAACAATAACAAAAAGCAAAACAACTCAATCTGCATGTTCGAAAAGGAGTAGGAAGAAGTATACACTTATTTAATCCTACCCCTTTTCCACTACTCAAATGAGTGTACTATTTTAAACATAAAAAAGAAAAAAAAATATATATATATGCAAAACTAAAAACAAAAACTATATATGTATCAAATAAAATAAAATAGAAAACAAAATAAAAATGTAAACACCCGTGAATATCAAGTCCCTTACTCATCCCTGTACCTTGTGAACATAATTTCCTTATACATCAGTTTGAATTGTCTCATGTTTGGACATTGCTTTAGCACCACATTTAGACGGTTCCACAGTTTCACTCCACATATCAAGATGCAGTGTTTTCTCATGGTAGTGCGTACGTTTAGCACCTTTAAATTGTGTTCTCCCCTCAGATTATAACCCCCCTCCCTATCAAAGAACAATTCTTGAATGTTTCTTGGAAGTGCATGACTTTTTGCTTTATACATTAATTGTGCCGTTTTAAATTCCACAAGATCATTTAACTTCAATGTCTTTGACTCCAAAAACAATATGTTAGTGTGATCACGATAACCTGCAATGTGAACTATCCTTATGGCCCTTTTTTGAAGTATAAAAAGTGGTTGTAGTGTAGACTTATAATTGTTTCCCCAGACTTCAGCACAGTAATTTAAATATGGTAAAACTAGTGAACAGTAGAGAATGTAGAGTGATTTTCTATCCAGAATGTGCTTTACTTTACTCATGACTGAAATGCTTCGTGAGAGTTTAGATTGGACATGTTTTATGTGAGGTTTCCAACAGATTTTATGGTCTATTATTACACCTAGGAATTTATTTTCATAAACTCTTTCAATAATCACATCATTTATTTTAACTTGTACCTGAGTATCCAATCTACAGTTTCCAAACAACATAATTTTTGTTTTGCTCAAGTTCAATGATAATTTGTTTCTATCAAACCATTCCTTCAAATTCTACATTTCAGATGTGATGACCTCTAAAAGCTGCTGGACATTCTCACCAGAAAAAAAAAGATTAGTGTCATCCACAAATAAAATACATTTAAATATATTGGATACTTTACATATCTCGTTAATGTACAAGATGAACAGTTTTGGACCCAACACTGACCCCTGGGGGACACCACAAGCAATGTCCAAACATTCAGATTTATAATCTCTCATTGTCACAAATTGTTGTCTTTTATTTAGATAGCTTCTCACCCAGTCCAATACTACCCCCCTGATCCCATATCTCTCCAATTTCCTGATTAATATACCATGATTAATAGTATCAAATGCTTTTTTTAGGTCAATGAATACTCCAGCTACATGTTTTTTTTTATCTATGGAATTTGTGATTTTTTCAATGAGTTCTATTAACGCTAGTGATGTTGACCGGTGTGTTCTGAATCCATACTGGCTATCGGTGAGTAAATTATGTTTATCAATGAATTTATCTAATCTGTTGTTGAAGAGTTTTTCTAATATTTTTGAAAACTGAGGAAGTAGAGAAACAGGCTATAATTTGTGAAGTGGTGTTTATCTCCAGTCTTGAACAGAGGTATGACTTTTGCTATTTTCATTTTATTCGGAAACCGACCAGTTTTGAATGATAAATTGCAGATGTGCGTGAGTGGTTTTGAAATCCCACTAATGACATTTTTTACTATTTTCATATCTATTTCATTACTGTCTGTAGATGTCTTGTTTTTACATTTATTAGTATAGTTTCTATAATTTCATTTTCATCTACCGCTTCCAGAAACATTGAACTAGGATTTCTTTCAATGTAATTGTCTTTTATGTCTTCAGGAGTCACTGGATCTGGGATTTTTCCCGCTAATTCTGGTCCAATATTTACAAAAAATGTATTAAAGTTGTTAACCACATCATCCATATTGCTAATAGTTTGATCCTTTTCCATAAAATACTGAGGATAGTTTATTTGTCTTGATCCATTCCTGATAATACCATTTAATATCTTCCAAACACCTTTAATATTATATTTGTTGTTATCTAATATTCTACTATAATGATCCTTCTTACATCTTCTCATAATATTAGTCAACTTATTTTTATATTTCTTATATTTATTTTCTGCCTCTTTAGTTCTATGTTTTATAAATTCTATATATAGTGTATTTTTCTTTGTACATGCATTCTGTAATCCCCTTGTGATCCATGGGCTGTCTGAGTGTTTATGTTTACTGCTATATTCTTTTATTGGACAATGTTTGTGATATAGTAAGTTAAATATAGATAAGAATGTTTCATATGCTTTATCAGTGTCATCCTCTTTATATACTATCTCCCAATTTTGTAGTAGCAAATCATTTTTGAAAGCGTTCATTGATTCTTCAGTCCTTACTAGTTTAAATTGTAGTTTATTGTCCTGCTTGTTTTCTGTGTAGTTGTTGTCATAAACTGTAAAAACTGGTAAATGGTCGCTGATGTCATTTATTAGTAATCCACTCACTGTATTGTTTTCTATAATGTTCGTAAATATATTGTCTATCAGAGTGGCACAATGGGATGTGATTCGGCTGGGTCTTGTGATTTTTGGATAAAGGCTCAAACTATACAATGTGTTGATGAATTCCTCAGTCATTTTATGTTTGTTTGGATTTAAAAGATCAATGTTAAAATCCCCACAGATGAAAATAGCCTTTTGATTATTGTTTATATACATTTATTCCATCCAGTCCTTGAAAACTTCAATATTCGAACCTGGTGCTCTATATATACAGCTCACAATTATATTTTTCTTTTTTTCTACACATATTTCTATTGTTATACATTCTAATAAATTATCAATCACATTTGTAATTTTTTCTACAATCTTATAATTCAAGTTATTATCCACATACACAGCCACTCCTCCTCCACTCTTATTTTTTCTGTTCATATAGTTGAGTTCATATCCGACCATTTCAAAATCCATTCCCTTTTCCTCGTTCATCCAAGTTTCTGAAATGGCAATTATGTTAAATGGTTGTGTAAACTGGTTTAAATATTCCTTAATGCTGTTAAAGTTTGCGTACAGACTTCTTGAATTGAAGTGAATTATTGATAGTTTGTTAACTGTCTTAATTGTCCGGTTGTACTGATCTTCAGTATAGTAGCAGCAGTTGTCGTTGATGTTGAAGAATAGATTATTGTCTGGGTCAATATCATTTTCTATATCCTGTAGATTGTGCTCAGTGTATTCAAATGTTTTGAGTTTCATTTTTTCGTGTTCAAGAATCCACTGTGTCAAATCCACATCATCTCCAGATGTAGGTGAATTGCTTATTTCCGTAGGCCTATGCGTCATGGTTGTAAGTTGTGTAATTGTGTCCAGTGTGTCTCTATTACCTTACAGTCCCGTCATGATGTTTATTGGTATTTGTCCAGCTCCTCCATGTTTCTGATGAGTAGAACTTTGGCCTCCTCCGGTGGTCCATTCAGCTTGATGAATACTTTGCAGCTAGAGGTTTGACCTACAATGATGCACAATACATGGTACCAGCCCCCTCTCAGTCATGTACCAGCCCCCTCTCAGTCATGTACCAGCCCCCTCTCAGTCATGTACCAGCCAGCCCCCTCTCAGTCATGTACCAGCCCCCTCTCAGTCATGTATACCAGCCCCCTCTTAGTCATCTACCAGCCCCCTCTCAGTCATGTACTGTACCACAGCCCCCTCTCAGTCATGTACCACAGCCCCATCTGAGTCATGTACCAGCCCCCTCTCAGCCATGTACCAGCCCCCTCTCAGTCATGTACCAGCCCCCTCTCAGTCATGTACCACAGCCCCCTCTCAGTCATGTACCACAGCCCCATCTCAGTCATGTACCACAGCCCCATCACAGTCATGTACCACAGCACCATCTCAGTCATGTACCAGCCCCCCTCTCAGTCATGTATACTAGCCCCCCTCTCAGTCATGTACCACAGCCCCCTCTCAGTCATGTACCAGCCCCCTCTCAGTCATGTACCAGCGAGCCCCCTTTCAGTCATGTACCAGCCTCCTCTCAGTCATGTATACCAGCCCCCTCTCAGTCCTGTATACCAGCCCCCTCTCAGTCCTGTATACCAGCCCCCTCTCAGTCATGTACCAGCCCCCTCTCAGTCATGTACCACAGGCCCCTCTCAGTCATGTACCACAGCCCCCTCTCAGTCATGTACCACAGCCCCCTCTCAGTCATGTACCACAGCCCCATCTCAGTCATGTACCACAGCCTTATCTCAGTCATGTACCACAGCCCCCTCTCAGTCATGTACCAGCCCCATCTCAGTCATGTACCAGCGAGCCCCCTTTCAGTCATGTACCAGCCTCCTCTCAGTCATGTATACCAGCCCCCTCTCAGTCCTGTATACCAGCCCCCTCTCAGTCCTGTATACCAGCCCCCTCTCAGTCATGTACCAGCCCCCTCTCAGTCATGTACCACAGGCCCCTCTCAGTCATGTACCACAGCCCCCTCTCAGTCATGTACCACAGCCCCCTCTCAGTCATGTACCACAGCCCCATCTCAGTCATGTACCACAGCCTCATCTCAGTCATGTACCACAGCCCCCTCTCAGTCATGTACCAGCCCCATCTCAGTCATCTACCAGCCAGCCCCCTCTCAGTCATGTACCAGCCCCCTCTCAGTCATGTATACCAGCCCCCTCTTAGTCATCTACCAGCCCCCTCTCAGTCATGTACCACAGCCCCCTCTCAGTCATGTACCATAGCCCCATCTGAGTCATGTACCAGCCCCCTCTCAGTCATGTACCAGCCCCCTCTCAGTCATGTACCACAGCCCCCTCTCAGTCATGTACCAGCCCCCTCTCAGTCATGTACCAGACAGCCCCCTCTCAGTCATGTATACCAGCCCCCTCTCAGTCAGCTACAATTTTTGTTCATTTCCCCCGGAGTGTACTAGTCAGTATTGTAGTCGTACTAGTCGAGTCACAAAATGTTTTGTTCGAGTCGAGTCTCGAGTCCCCAGTGTTTGAGACCAAGTCCGAGTCACCAAAGAAGAGCCAGAGTTGAGTCCCCATTACCCTAGTCCGAGTCCGAGTCCAAGTGATCAAGGTTGAGTCCACTCAGGCGGCTAGGTGGCGCAGCGGGCAAGGCGCTCGCCACCAACGCAGGAGATGCTGGGTTCGAGCCCAGCTCTCTGCGCTGCTACCAGCTTGGCTGGTCATTCATACTAATACAATTGGCAGTATTAGGTGGTGGGAAGCTGGTGGGTGGGGATCGGACGTTGTGGACAGCGACTCCTACAGGTCGGTTGGTGCGCCTGCGCAGTAGAATCAGGAAGCGACGAGGGCGGCGTGTCCCTCCCACGCAGACCCTCGCCGCTGAGAGATCGCGCTGTGCAGGTGAAAAGATGCGACGGCTGCCTCCTCGAGTACCGGAGGGGACACGTGATGCAATGCTTCGTCCACATTGCAGCCGGCTTGTGGGAGGTATGGCCTAACAACGTTCGAGACAGGGGAGGGTAGAATTGGACAATACGAAATTGGGGACGGGAGAAAAATAGAAAAATGGGGAGAAAAAGTAGATAAAAAAAAAGGTTGAGTCCACTCCACTCTGGCAGTCAAAGAGCTGACATACAAATAAAAACTCACTGATAATCGACAAGTGTATTAGACCCATAGCCATAATTTAAGATATATTTTAAGCACTCGCAAATCTCCCACTCCTCCCATTGATTAAAGCAGTGGCCATCTAGACCTATATCGGGCATAATAGCTCCGGCACTGAATGAGTTAATGAACAAACCTTTTTAACTGAACTTCACCATTGTGATAGACACCCGACAGTTGAGTTCTCAGACTTGCAAATGTCTGGATTTTTTTACAGCAGTTGTCAGCCTTGTTTAAAGAAAGCAGTGCTTGGTTTCGTGCCAGACTCTCAGGAGACACTTCACGTTGGCTGTCATTCAAACAGATTAGAAATCAATGCATCTCTGCAGTGAGAAAAGCCAAGATCTTATCAAGATCTTAGATTGTATCACTAGCCCTTAAAAAGCAGCTACACTGAATAAAAACAAACCCACAAATGATCTGCCTACGCATATCAAGTATGTTGAACCAAAATTAGATTTACCTAACATTTAACAAGAACTTTGGAGATGCAGGGCATTTGTTTGATGAGATCTATAAGGTATATATACAATACAGGGGTATATCTTGTATAAGACATTTATCCAAACGATGAGTTAACTGATGTACACTGTTTTACAATGCTTGTATATCTAATTCATGTTTGTTTATGTGTTTGTTTAAAAAATAATACAAAAAAAAATACAAAAAAAAATGTATATATACAATATAAAAACATGATCACCTCCCTACCTCATTATGTCACCATTTTGATTTAATCTCTCTTTCTTTGTTTTGTTTTTGTCCTATTCATTAAAATATTTTGTTTCTGTATGTCTTCTTAAAGTAGTCCGTGCTGATTTGTAAAATTAAATTTCCTTATATGGTTCTCGTCCTCGGAACTAAAAACATCAACTTCTGCAAGCTGTCTGTCAATATTCAGCTTTTTACCTTGTACATACAGTAACTAATAATATCTGTAACTCAACTATCTAAGTTTCATAAGTCCTGACTTAATAAACAGTTTGTTGGTGTGTTCTTTTGAATTCATTTCATTGACAATTATCACCGCTCTTTTCTTTTTTTTGTATCCACTTTTTCTCCCCATTTTCTATTTTTCTCCCATTCCAATTTCGTATTTTCCAATTCTTCCCTCCCCTGTCTTGAACGTTGCTAGACTATGCCTCCCACTGGTCGGCTGTAGTGAGGATAGAAGCCTTGCATCACATGTCCCCTCCGGTACACGAGGAGGCAGCCTGCCGCATCTTTTCACCGCAGCAGCTCGAACTCTCAGTGGCGAGGAGTAACGCGTGGGAGGCTCACGCTGCCCCCGATACTTCCTGTTTCCGCCGCACCGGCGTCACCCAACCGACCTGTAGGAGTCGCTGTCCACAACTTCCAATCCCGACCCACCGGCTTTCCCACCCTCTAACACTGCCAATTGTGTTAGTATGACGGCCGGCCAAGCCGGTAGCAACGCCGAGAGCTGGGCTCGATACCAGCATCTCCTGCATTAGTGGCAAGTGCCTTGACCACTGCGCCACTCAGCCGCCATCACCGCTCTTTTCTGTAATATAACCAATGGCTTTATGTTGTTCATGTTGTCACGTACGTGGGTTGTGCATTATCATTATATATATATATCATATATTTTAACACCATGTAGCATCAGGGTAATATATTATTTGTGTTGTTCTCTTGTGTGGTGTTGTGTCATCTCCTAATCGCCTGTTTCTGTTCCGCAGATGCCACTCATCTCCCTGATTGGATTGGTTGCACCTGATTGGTGCATCTTCAAGCAGGCAGTGGAGATGGGTGGTTAAAAGTGTGGGAAGTGACACACATCGGGGCGCCTCATTGAATCACTGCCACCGACCAGAGTGGAGTGTGGAGGTGGCCGCTAGTTTGCCACTATTGAGTGGATACTTATGTAGTCCTATTGTACCTTTTGTGTGGTCCGAGGAGTGTCAGTGCGCCTTCGAGGCTGCTAAATCTCTCCTATGCAGTGCACCTGTTTTGGCAGCCCCTGACTTTGCGTTGCCCTTTCAGCTGGAGGTCGACGCGAGTGCTGCTGGGGCTGGAGCTGTGCTGTTGCAGGCGGGAGAGGGCGAGGTGCATCATCCGGTTTGCTACTTCTCTGTGAAGTTCAAGCTGCATCAGTTGAACTACTCGACCATCGAGAAGGAGACCCTGGCGATGCTCCTCGCTCTCCAGCACTTTGAGGTGTACGTGGGGTCCAGCTCTATTCCGGTGTTGGTCTACACGGACCACAATCCGCTGGTGTTCTTGGCTCACATGTACAATCACAACCAGAGGTTGATGCGTTGGGCCTTGTTGGTGCAGGGCTACAACATTGTCATCCGTCACAAAAAGGGTGTGGACAATGTTGTGGCCGATGCCTTGTCCAGAGGGTAGGTCTGGGGGTACTACTCTGATGTTGGTTGTATAGGCAATAATGTTTTGCTCGCCCGGTGGGTTCGCTTCTATGGGGGGAGGTGTCACGTACGTGGGTTGTGCATTATCATTATTGCCATATATTTTAACACCATGTAGCATCAGGGTAATATATTATTTGTGTTGTTCTCTTGTGTGGTGTTGTGTCATCTCCTAATCGCCTGTTTCTGTTCCGCAGATGCCACTCATCTCCCTGATTGGATTGGTTGCACCTGATTGGTGCATCTTCAAGCAGGCAGTGGAGATGGGTGGTTAAAAGAGTGGGAAGTGACACACATCGGGGCGCCTCATTGAATCACTGCCACCGACCAGAGTGGAGTGTGGAGGTGGCCGCTAGTTTGCCACTATTGAGTGGATACTTTTGTAGCCTAAATTGTAAAAGCCATTAACCACTGTGTGTGGGCAATATTATTGTGTTGGTCTTGTCTTCCACTGTTGTGTGCTTCCCTAACAGGTGGGATTATTATAGTATATATTATTGGCCTCTGTGCCTCTCCCTTCATCAAGGTATATATGTATACTGTAGTGTTTTAGTGCTGGGTGGTTCCCAGGGTTTACCTTTGCTTAATGTTTGTTTGTCTTATTTGTATATTACCTGTTTGTTCTCCATTACCCTTTGCCATTTGTTTGAACAGTGGGTTTCAAGCCCCACTATAATAAATATAATTTCTCCTTTGGGAACAGTGGAGGTTTAAATCCCTACCCTGTATAATAAATATAATTTACTATTTGGAACAACGCCTTGTGTTTATGTCTTATCTGCTCGGGACCGTGCGTAGTGCACTACTGAAGGGGCTGGTTTTCACATACAGCCCGCTTCAGCTTATATTTTATATTGTCATTAGACATTACTATGTGACACATGTACTGTATATATTGCCCCACACAGTAACTAAAATATGGCAAAATAAGTGAACAATACAGAATTCACATTGCCTTGTAACTTTGCTTTGTTCAAAACCAAAATATTCTTAGATACCTTTGTTTTTTACATATGCTATGTGATATTTCCATGGCATTCCATTCTTCTACTTGGTTCCTTTTTTGGGGCCAACACAGGGTATACTGATCCAGGCTTTGTGTAAGATTCACCCTATGGCCAATAGACGAAGCAAGACACTGAAGCCAGTATAATAAGGTTATGTATTATAATAATCTTAGTTATATTATACTGACTAAGCGTCTTGCTTTACTCCCTGTTGCCCCTTAGGTACAGACAGTACATTGAGTAAAAGGGTCAGTTCATAGGTTGACGTGCTGTAGTGTGGGTGCAGCATTTCTCTGAGTGCGTAGTAATTGTTTGTTTTGTAACCATGCAACCGTTTTCCCACCCTGTCTCATGTGGCCTGCTTGCAAAAGAGGACACACACCTAAAAGGTATTTCTCAGGAGGAACAGGGTGCCCTTTAAGCCAAGTGAACTCCTCCTCCATATCTGTGTGCTTAAAGCAATACCAGAAGTGGTTTACTATGTGGTTCAACCAGACCGTGAAGGCAGATCGGTCCTTGACCAGTCTAGCCTACAAGAAGAAAACAGAAGGACAGGTTGTGGAAAGGGCAGCTGTAGCACCATAGCCATGCTATGCTATGTTTTTTATTTTATTATTAAGCCCTTTACTGTGTACACGTTCTGGTTCCATAATACCCCACTGTCATAACCCGTTGCTCAAGGAACAATGTGAGTCTGCCTTTTTGAATAGTCATACTGCATGTAGTTTTTTGGCCAGGTTATTGGCCACATGCCAGATGTCAATATTGAGTGGAGAGAACCCCACCTCTGTATTTTCCATGTTCCAAATCTGTAACAGACAATAACATTGAATGGTTGTCTCTACAGCACAAGATAAGTGTAACAGGTAAGTATCTAAATGAGATCTACTAAAGGAGGGGTCTGCCACCTCAAAAGAGCCATGTTGCCCCCTCCTGCACGAAATACAATTCATCTGGAGTCGCAAAACCTATTTACCCTTAAAATGAAGATAACACAGTGTATAAAGATTTATAAATATTTATACTATATATATATATATGAGGGATTGGAATTTATTCAAAAGCTTATTTCTAGTATGTACCTATTGTTATTTTTCGTTCGGTCTCAAGTGTGTCGGAGAGGAGACGGGCAGAAATGACAGCTGCCACCAAATCCATTTAGAATAAGAGACAACGGACCCAGTACTTTGTTGGTGGTGTAAAAATATGCCTACAAACATTAAATATCTTAGGAACCGTTTGTATTCAATTATATCTGAATCGGGAAATTATCTTCTCTGTCTTTCTGTGATATTCTATATTCATATTTCAAATGGCATGTGTCCGGATGGCAACATTCAGTACTGTATCTACAAAAAACGCTGTAAATCATCTGCCCTTTATTCATTTGCTTAGATTCTTTGTACACTTGATCTCAAGAAGGTGCTGAATGAGCTCAGTTTTTCACATCTGGTCAATGTTAGCATGGTGTTATTCACCGTCAAAGATGGATTTATTTTTTTATAATTTATATTCTCCTTTGGTTCATTACAACTTACTCAAGCATAGTAATATACACAATAGTTCACTTCTGACACTGTGAATACATTCCCTGAGGTCCATAGATGTCCCTATCAAGAACATGCAAATGGACCTTGTAGAAGTGGAACAATCTTCCATTTACTTGGGTATGTACTTTTAGGCAACATTTTTGTTGTTAGCCAATTTCTCGCCACAAGCAGGTACAGGTAAGCCTGCAGGATAAAAAAAACTGCAGGTTGCCCATGTTCTTGACCGCTTCCTTCACAGGGATTTCTTGGAGCAAAACATCCATTGTCCTGATGAATCCCTCTTTCTCCATGATTTGTCTCCCTCTTGTCGATTGTCACAATATGGACGGTGTCTCTTGATTTGTTTTGAGTACTGTGCAAAGTGGCCTATAACAAAGTTCCTATGACAGCTCTAGATTGTTTTTGTTTTCTATTAAAAAAAAAGATTCTATTACAGCTCTAGATTGTTTTTGTTTTCTATGAAAAATATTTTATTACAGCTCTTTATTTTTTTGTTTTCTATAAAAATTATCCCACCATACTACCCTACAAAGACAAAAAGCCTTAACTTCAGTCACTATAGTTTGCCTTTGTAGTGCAGTACTGATTAGTAGTATTAGTACATACACATGTAGAGGGGTGCTCTGTTGTACAAGAGCAAGCGGCAGTAACAGAACTTACAGCTTTTTGCCTATTAGGGCAGGATAGCAATCTAGATTGTTTTTCTTTCCTATTAAAAAGATCATGTTACAGCTCTAGATTGTTTTTGTTTCATATAAAAAAAAATATCCTGTTACAGCTCTAGCTTAATAATAATAAAAGTTGAATGTTGGTATAAGAACCAATATTTATAAAGTACTGTGGCAGATCTCACCCCCTCTCTCATGGATATGTGAAGGATGGGAGATACTATTGCCATGGAAGGAGTAGAGACAATTAGGTAGCTGATTAGTACTGATAGAACACACCTGCACATCATTAGTCCACCCACATCTCACGTGCACACGCTACACACTACACCACACCACACACTACATAGCCACTAGGTTAGTCAGGAGTAATTAATTAATTAATTAATTCAATAAATACTTGTATTGATTGATATTGCTCTTGTGTGGACATTCAAATTAGTTTTTCTATTTGAACCGTGGCGAGTCTGAACCCCACCAGACTCGTCACAATACATACCTGGTGAGTCCATTGTGCCATCACTTGTGGGGGAGGGAAGGGATCAATACACTATTGAGAATGTTGAGTGTAGGATCGTAATTAGATGATGTACCCATAAAAAAAACAAAAACAAAGTAAACAACATGCATTAATTACATGTTCCTCACCTAGGACGACAACATGGTTCATGCCCCATATCCATGAACCTAAAGAGGAGAGCTGTCTTGCTGAAGCTATTTCCAGAGAGCAGTATGTCAGTAGAGCGCATTAAAATCTCCGGCCTGCATACTGAACTGCAACAGGGGCTGAGAGTTCCACTTCCTATGGTCTGTCCATTTGAACAAAACTATTGAGAAGAAAGGTAGATAATCCATAAGTAATACAATACAAAGGAACAATATTTATCTAATTTAGTAGAGCCACAATGGAATGTATAAATGTCTGTACTACCGGCAAGTCTTTGTGGTAATTTCTGGATTGTTATGACCCCCGGTTGTTATATTTCGCTCTCTCTCTGGTTGCTCTCATTTGATGCCCAGTACCCTCTCAGGTCACATGGCGAAGAGTGGCAATGGCAGAGAACACTGGTCAACTAACTGGGGCACATAGCGCATAGCGCATGTTCACACTGCAGGTGAAAGTGGCCCGAATCCGAATTTCTTCGGTCATATGTCACTCAGATCTGATTCTTTCATGACAGTGTGAACAGCACAAATCACCTGGATTCTGATATTTACAATTCTGATTTGAGTCACTTTGGCTATGTTCACACTGCAAGCCTTAGTGCTCATTTGATTTATTCCTTTTTTTTATTATTATTATTTTTTTTAATGTCAGATTCCAGTGCAAACTGACCACACTCTTGAACTGACCCGCATGTGCAAATGAACAATGAAGAGGATGGACGTAGAAGTTTGTGTCAATCTAGAGTGATGTAAAAGTCACATGAAAGTACCATGACTGTTCAGACTGAGGTTGCATTGCAAAGAATCTGATCTGTATCCAATTTGGGACCAAAGACTTGCAATGTGAACGAGGCCAAAAAGGCAGTTTTCTCATCTTACACCATCCTTCGGCACTCTCCGAACAAGCAGCTAGTTACAGTATATGTTGTGTAATGGATCAGTGTAGACTTCAAGTACTATTACTTATTCTATTTTCTGTTCAGTTTGAAAATATTCTTTTGAGTGCCAACAATTAATGTAAACACATGGGCATTTTGCTGCCCTAATGGTTGAAATTGTCACCCTGCTGCACACTCTTCCCCATCCCCCAGTGATTTCAGAGTACCTATTGTATTTCCTTAGACAGAGTTTAATAGTACCTCCAAAGAGAGACATCACCAATCACCACTAGGCTGGCAAAATGTTTATTATTGCCTTTATTTGTTTTTAAAAATATCACTGAGGGCTGGTCCTCATTTACAATGATGTTGACAGTTTAAAATAATGTAAAGATATACAGTATAATAAAATATACAAAATAAAGAAAACAAAAATGCAAGTATATTGTCAGACTTTGGCAGTTTTTGCTAATGGCAGAATATCCATAAATCGACCATATTCATCCATCTATAATTGTATCTATTGTGAATTTGCTTAAACAGTGACTGTTTTTCATAGCCTCTTACCTTGCGAGGGCCCGTATGTGGCAGATTTTCCCACTGGCGCTTTGGTGACCTCTAGCGGCTCGGGTGTGCATATTTTTTAATATATATATTTTATATATATATATATCTTTAAAGCCCCATTTGTTGCCTGTTGAGAGACGTTTCAGGTGACAAAATCCATTCAGCGGTTCTCGAGTTACATGCCGATATGTGAGGTGTGCGCCGGGGCTCTAGCTCCGTCAATCATTTGGCGATCTCGAAAATTATTGGACAGGATTGTAGCCAAGTGAGGCTTTCCAATGATACCCCAACTGAGGATGTACGAATCAGGGATCTAGGTGAAAAGTCACGAGTGAAAACAGGAAGAGAAAAAACGCAGAATTAATTGAAGTCTATGAGGAAAAATAAACCAGGAATGCTACAGTTTACCAAAATCGCTCCTAATCACTCATTTCTGAACAGGTTTGTATGAAACTTGGACATGTACTACACAAGATTCCAGGCTATGGACCCAGGGTGTCGTTTCAGCCATGACAATTTCTGGGGAAATACTACTTCTGGACTACTAACTACTACAGAAAAACGTGAGTAACACGTTTTTCTACAACTCAAATTCAGACCTATGTTACTCTATTTCATTAGCACTAAAAATGAAGTATAAAGTATAGTGTTTTGGTTTGCAAAGAAAGTATGCAGTCCTCAAAAAACGAAAACTAAGATGGCCAATTTTGGGGGCGCCTGTTAAGAGCTGAACAATGTTATATTGGATGAGGGGCATGACACACAACTTATGCCCGGTGTGGGTTGACATGGAACTCTCTTCCTCTCTAGATACTCTCTTCGCTCTCTGCTGTGCTCCCAACTCCCTATCTCGGTTACTGGACTTTCTGGAAATACTATGGTGGTCGACTCCACAAAAATTTGGATTCAAATCAGGAAAAGCCTCGGCCTCCATAGGGCCTCTGACCTCTCCCCCACTTTTAACAATAATTTATTCCTGATCTCTTGCACGGATTCTTCCTTTCAAGTCTGGTTTGACAAAGGGATAACCACTTTTAATGATCTATACGACCAAGGGACTTTCATGTCTTTTCCAGACCTCGTAAATAAATGCGACCTTCCCAAATCCCACCTGTTTAGTTTCTTCCAAATTAGGCACTTCACACAGAACCAGAACCCCAAATTCCCTAGTCGGCCCCCTGAAACCCTTATAGACTCACTAATGGTTCTCAACCCGGAAAAAAACGGTTAATCTCCAACATCTACAATCTGATTAACTCCGCTACGGATACCCCAGGAACCGGCCCTAAGAACTCTAGGGAGCGGAAGCTGGGAAATTAACTGTCTGATGAGTATTGGAGTTGGTCGTTGGAATCTGTCCACTCATCTTCCATCTGTGCGAGACACGGCCTCACACAGTGCAAGGTTATACACAAAGTCCACTATACAAACTCGAGACTCTCTCGAATGTACCCCAACATCTCTGACGCAAGTAATAGATGCAAACAATCCCCTGCCGATCACACCCACATGTTCTGGTCCTGCCCTAGCCTTGCCACATTCTGGTCTGAAATTTTGAAAACTATCGACACAGCTTACAACCTTATTACCCCTGATCCTCTCGTGGCCTTGTTCGGTGTTCCTCTGCAGCCTCTTCCCTCTAAAATATCACATCCTGTTCTTGCCTTCTCCACTTTATTGGCCAGGCGACTTATTCTCTTTAAATGGAAACACAAACAACTTCCATCTCACAATAGGTGGGTTAAAGAATAACTTTTATCCATAAACCTTGAAAAACTCAGATACTCACTCAAAGGCCCTAATGGCTCCCTTAACACCTTTGAGAAAACCTGGAGACCCCTTTTAAAGCACATAGAAACCTTGACTACCCTGCCTGACTGTGATGACTGAGCCTCCATCCCCTCCCCCTTCCCTCTGTTATTTTTTTTAATTATTATTATTATTATCATTATTATTATAATTTGTTTTACAATTTTTGTTGTTGTTGTTTTGTTGTTGTTGTATTATATGTATGTCTGTTATCACTCTCCGTGGATGGGATGGGGAGGGGCTAGGGGCTAGGAACGGGAAATGGGGGGGGGGGGGGGGGGGGGAAACAAAGGAAGATGTATAATATATAAATATCTGAAATATCACCATATCATATCACCTGTTGTCAGGCTGTCCTCAGCTCTCCAGAAGTGTTGAACTAAGCAGAAATTACACCCCATCTTAACTCATTCAGCACCAGTCACGATGATAGTCGGGTTTTAATCGTTATTTCTTTTATTAGCGATATCCATACATTTTCATCCATCCAGCCTGATGTTATTGTTGGGAATGGGTCTGAGCTCGCAAAAGGGCAAATACCGCCGCCTACACCTTCCAGCGAGTATTGCACCCCATTGGGAATGGTGTAGTTTCTTTTCTGGGACGATCCGAGCCGTGCAGGCAGGGTTTAAATACTCAGACGAGGTAGGCAGATACAACGATGCATTGGAACAGTAACCCCGACCTCCACGAGCAGTATTTGGAATGGCGATCAGATGGCGATTATTTCTTTTGCATTACATCATACAAGGTAAGAACACTATATATAAATTTGATCGTTGATCTGATATTTACTTCTACCCCGATCGACGCTGTATCTGTGTGTGTATGTGTGGCTGTGTCCGTTGGCAGCAGGGGGGGGGGGGGGGGGGGCGCGCCGGTCTAAACCACATTGCATGCTTGCACGAGGAAGGATAATAATGATGATCTAGCGTTGATTTCAGGAAGATCCGATAATCAGGCAAAAAATTACAACGTGTTTAGTGCATTCCACTAAAACACTATTATCGCGTCTTTCTCTGGAATTACTCAGAAGCACCCAAACTATACTCATATTCAAAACGCTATAAAACGGAAATGTACAGATGAAAAAACAATCCGTTTTGTACATGTTGACTGGAAGCTCCTCACTGATAATCGACGGGTGTATTAGACCCATAGCTATAATTTAAGATATATTTTAAGCACTCGCATATCTCGCAGTCCCCCATTGACTTACAGCGGTGGCGTACTAGCGCCATCTCGCGGATTAAGCTCCGGTGCTGAATGAGTTAAAGTCTGCTATTTTAACTATAACCATGTATAGACTTGTGTCAGCCTTGTTTTTCTGCTGCTATTTTCTGAAGAAGCATTTTCATTGGCTTAGTGACGACATAGGAAGCTCAGTCTTTCTGTTCTGTCAGATTATTTTATACTTGTTTGAATAAACAATGCTGACACAAGTCTATACATGGAGGGGCAGGAATGACAAGGAGGAATGGTGGAGTACGGGTGTTGACTGAAGGGAGGAAACAAGATGGAGGCAAAACAAACAATGGGGAATCAAAGACATTGGGATGTAACACAGAGGCATGCAAATCACCATAATCGATAACAGAGAGGAAAAACTGCTTCAACAATCATTTTCCTACACATAAGTAAGTTA
Organism: Notolepis coatsorum; assembly: GCF_963971535.1. Classification (NCBI taxonomy): domain Eukaryota; kingdom Metazoa; phylum Chordata; class Actinopteri; order Aulopiformes; family Paralepididae; genus Notolepis; species Notolepis coatsorum. Next base: position 28,690,092 of record NC_140180.1, read on the forward strand.
GGTATATTTCTATACAAAGAAATATATATATTTTATCATAATTTGTTGACAAGATTTTCTATATATGATATCTGGGGGGGGAAATCAAACCTTTGTACTGTCTTTTACTATTGTGCACTTTGCTACTAAGTAATCTATGGTGCCTATATTACTACCTACTATGCTAATATGTCTATACTACTATGTACTGTGGAGGAAATATAGAGCTCTTCTCTTCCTACCTCAGCCCTTCAGAGAATACGTCGTTAACCCCTCCCCTCTCCTCCATTTGACCCATCCTATGGGACTCCCCCTCCTGACTATAAAGGAATCCTTTCCTCGTCATTCGAGATTCTATTTCCAGGTCATGTAGCTGATAACCTAGAATGGGATCCACACAGCCATATCTCTAACTATTCTGTATGTAATCGATCAATAAATCATATTAACCGTATCCATTTGACTGAGTAAGTTATTTGTGATATTCATTATCCACAACAGCACTCAAGAGTGTAGCACTCAGGTTCAACACTGTTTGATGAACAATATCACTTACCCTTAGCTGCCAGAGTTGTACCCTTCCTGCTGACTTGCTGTAGGCCTACAGAACTTGTAAGTCACTTTGGATAAAAGCATTGCACAGGCTGGCCTACAACGAGAGGCTGCCACTCTCACCCTAGCAAGGAAAGCAGTGAAGCATGACTGGCACATCGTACACAATACCACAACGACAGCAGCACCTCTGAGCAGACTCAAGTCCTGCCACCCCTACAATAAGGCGGCACACGAGATGCTCCCTTCCACCACTGAGGACCTGTCCAGAAATGGATGGCTGGCGGCAGCCTGGGAGAAAGAGTGGGAGAGAGTTGGGCCAACCCGCATCCACCACTACATCTGGGATCAAGGAGATGGTGTTACAATCTGCCTTACCCTGTTCTCCCCCTTCCCCTCCTGTCCATCCAGGGACTCATGAACAGTCCCCTCCTGTCCATCCAAGGACTCATGAACAGTCCTGTACCCCCATCTAGTGGACTACTGCCACTACTGCCTCTGTTGGTGTTTCATTTGTGCCGTGTCTATCTGTCTTTACTCCTTAATGTATGTTCCTGTTACCTGCTGTGTTCCCTGGTCTGGTCTAGTGTGTTGTCTGCTGTGTGTCTGTGTGTATTTGTTATTCAGTCCTGTCGTGTATTTAGTGTCACTGTAGTCTGTCTGTCTTCCTCCCAGGTGTCGCTCGTTGTAATCATGTGTGTGTTTATGCTTGCTCCCCCCTGTCGTCCTTGTTGCGTCATTACTCGATTTCCTTATTCTGTCGTGCTGCCTATTACCCTGTCGCTGTTCATAGTCTCGTTTTCATATGCTGTCGTTCGCGGAATTGTCCTTTGTTCCCAGTCTAATAGTAAGTGTTCTAGTGTCAGTGTTTTGTGTTTTGTGCTTCCTCAGTCGCAGTCCCAGTTCGCTTTTGGTTAGGTTTTCATTTGTAGTCAGGTTGTACCTTGTTTGTTATGGTTTGTAACCGACCTCAAACGCAACGACACAGATAGGAAGTTCAGAGTTAGCCAAAAGCTAGGGCGTATTTATTTACAGAGTCACAAGATGGATGAGGTACAGTAATCAAACAAACGGGGATCTGGCATGTGACGATGTAGCGGCTCTGCAGATACTCCCAGTAGATAGTGGTGAGGAATTGGCATGTGACGTTGCAGCGGCTCTGCAGATACTCCCAGCTTTCACTCACGGTGGAAAACGGAGAGAGAGAGAAATCAGAAACAGCCCAACGAACACACAGAGGCAGAGAGGTGACTGAGTCCAGTATTAATCCCAAGTGACTTGATATTCGGTGTACCACACACAAGTTAGCTGAGTCCAGTGAAAAAACAACACGGTATTCTTCAGTGTTATTCTAACACACAAATTAGCTGAGTCCAGTGCAAAACAAAACGGAATTCTTCAGTGTTCACCAAACACACAAAAAACTGATAATCCAAAAGGACTGTTTCCAAAAACTCACCAGAGCGCAACGCGTAAAGCGGGCAGATAATGAGGCGCAGCTCCAAACGGGGAACCAGGTTCTCCACAGCGTTTCTCCACAAAAAGGTCCTGGAGAGAAAGAAGACAGGAACAGCGACGGGGAAAGGCAGGTATATGCAGTTGTATTCCAGAACAGTAGTACTCAAAACGACCTGGCATCGAATGACAGAAGGTCAGAGTATATGAAGCCTCTGGGGCGCTGATTAGAACACAACATCAGGTGCGTGATGGTAATTGATACTTGACTTAGAAGTGTGCGTTCGGCAACGGACCAATCATCACAGAATCCTCACAGTACCTTAAAGGAACGGAGCGTGTGGCGGGGAACGGACCAATCATCACAGTACCTTAAGAAGCCTGTGGTGGGGAAAGAACCAATCCTCACAGTACCCCCCCTCCACGGGAGCCACCCGGCGACCCACTCGGCCCCGGCCTGCCCGGACGGGACCGAAGGAAGCCGGCGATCAGGGGCACTGGAGAGGGGGACAAAGACAGAGGCCCGGAGAGGGGGAACGGAGACGGGGACAGAGGACCGGCGAGGGAGGCCGGAGACGGGGACTGGGGCCCGACAGCGGAGGCCGGGCACGGGGACAGAGGACCGGCGAGGGAGGCCGGAGACGGGGACTGGGACCCGGTGAGGGGGCTGGACGGCACCTGAAGACACTGGGCACGACAGGAGGGGCTCCACCCCCTGATGGTGCCGGAGGACCAGGCGAAACTGGAGTCTCTCAACGTGGTTACCAGCAATGGTGAGAAGGACTGGACAGGTGCGTTGAGTGATGTCAGCCAGGCGGCGATGATCCAGCGCGAAGACCTCCAAGGGCCTCTCGAGGTCCTCAAGTGGAATGTTGGCCCGGGTGGCAAACTCAACGTCCAGGAAACTCCCATCAGCACCAGAGTCAATGAGTGCACCCACCATCGCCCGCTGGTCCGCCCAGGCTAGGGTGACGTTCGCCAGGCGGTTAGGTGGTGCACGGGTGGGGGAACAGGAAAAACGGCTCACCAGGATCTCCCGGGGTCCCGGCGAGCCTGGTCTTCTTGGCCGGGTAGGGCAATTGGAGACACGGTGTCCATCCCGGCCGCAGTAGAGGCAAAGGCCGGACCTGAGCCTGGACTCCCGTTCGGCCGGGCTAAGGCGGTTGCGTCCCAGCTGCATGGGTTCCTCCTCGGTCACGGCTCGGGAGGGAAAAAACCCACCGGTCACGGAGGGGGCAGGACGGTCAGCACTGTAGAGGCGGCCGCCGGGAAAGGGAGCCCCTGAGCGGAGGTCGATGGCACAGTCGTAAGGCCGGTGAGGCGGAAAGACCTGAGCCCTGGACTTTCTGAAAACCTCCTCGAGGTCGTGGTACTCGGGGGGTACGTCTGGGGGTCCCCGTCGTGCTCACTCACGCCTTCTCTCCCGGAGGCGTCCGTCGATGCGGATAGCGAGGCTGATCAGGCCCTCGAGAGAATCGGGCTCCTCTTGGGTCGCGAGCTGGTCCCTTACTGCGTCGTTGAGCCCCCTCAGGAAGGTGAGACGAAGCGCTTGATCGTTCCAACCGCTCTCCGTTGCGGCCAGTCTGAACTCCAGCGCGTAGTCTCTGACACTGCCACTGTCCTGCCGGAAGGTGCCCAACCGAGCTCCTGGGTCCTGGCCACGGGCTGGGTGGTGAAAAACCCTGCGGAGCTCTGTCACGAAGTCTGGGTAGGAAAAACAGAAATCAGCCCCCATTGCCCAGGAGGCAGTAACCCACTGTGCTGCTCGGCCCGTGAGCAGGTTAGTCATGTAGGCTACTCGGGATCCCTCTGACGAAAAACGGCTGGGTTGATGAAGGAAGACCAACTCACACTGCATGATAAATGTGGCACAATCCTCGAAGTTACCCTCGAACAGACGTGGTTCGGAGAGACGGGGCTCCCGAGGTGCGAGGTCTGCCGCGGGTGGTGAGCTGGCCGAGACTCCTGGGACAGGTGGGGTCAAAAGCAGAGTGTTTAATGATGTACGGAGAACCTGAAGCTGGTGCAGAATAACAGCCTGCTGATACCCCTGGGTGTCAATGGCATCCAGAATAAGCTGGACCTCGGCCCGGAGGTCCTGTAAAGCGGCCGCAGCCGCACCCAACTGTTGGGTGTGGTCGTTGACCAACTCGATCTGGACCGCCAACGCTGCCCTAATCCTGTCTGTGTCGGCTGAGGTCGTCATGGTTGGGTCGTAATGTTATGGTTTGTAACCGACCTCAAACGCAACGACACAGATAGGAAGTTCAGAGTTAGCCAAAAGCTAGGGCGTATTTATTTACAGAGTCACAAGATGGATGAGGTACAGTAATCAAACAAACGGGGATCTGGCATGTGACGATGTAGCGGCTCTGCAGATACTCCCAGTAGATAGTGGTGAGGAATTGGCATGTGACGTTGCAGCGGCTCTGCAGATACTCCCAGCTTTCACTCACGGTGGAAAAACGGAGAGAGAGAGAAATCAGAAACAGCCCAATGAACACACAGAGGCAGAGAGGTGACTGAGTCCAGTATTAATCCCAAGTGACTTGATCTTCGGTGTACCACACACAAGTTAGCTGAGTCCAGTGAAAAAACAACACGGTATTCTTCAGTGTTATTCTAACACACAAATTAGCTGAGTCCAGTGCAAAACAACACGGTATTCTTCAGTGTTATTCTAACACACAAATTAGCTGAGTCCAGTACAAAACAAAAACGGTATTTCTTCAGTGTTCACCAAACACACAAAAAACTGATAATCCAAAAGGACTGTTTCCAAAAACTCACCAGAGCGCAACGCGTAAAGCGGGCAGATAACGAGGCGCAGCTCCAAACGGGGAACCAGGTTCTCCACAGCGTTTCTCCACAAAAAGGTCCTGGAGAGAAAGAAGACAGGAACAGCGACGGGGAAAGGCAGGTAAATGCAGTTGTATTCCAGAACAGTAGTACTCAAAACGACCCGGCATCGAATGTTCTTCTTCTTGTAATTTCCGGCAGTCTAGACACCTTCCGGCGTATTGCTGCCTAACTCAATCTTCTTCTTCTTTAATGTCGAGTCGCCACAACAGAAAGGCGCATACCGCCACCTCCTGTCGCTGGGCCAATACGGCAAGATTCCGACAAATAAAGAAAATAATAACAAAACAAACAAAACAACAAAACCAAACAAAACAAAACAAAAATAAAACAAAACAAAATCAAAATCAAAACATAACCCAGGATATACAAACCCTAACCTCACCTCCCTATCCTACCTAATAAACTTAAACCTAACCTAACCACAACAAGAATTTAACTCACTCCTGTCCTACCCCCCAATAATTCTGTGTTCTTACACCTTAAGATGTAGGCCTGTGTCCACAAGAAATGCCATAACCGCTTTCACTACTGCCCTTTGCTGTTCCTCAGGTCCTAACAAACTCCTCAGTGAGATGCAAGGCAGCCCTGCATCCAGGACTGCAGTGAACAGCACCCTCCTCTCTGATGCGTAATTGGCACATTCCATAACCACATGTTGCACAGTTTCCTCTGCCCCACAATCACATAGACCATTCTCATGCTTCCCAATGCGGGCCAGTCCCCCCGCTAGTCCACAGTGTCCAAACCTCAGCCTTGCCATTATCACCTGCTCTCTTCTGCTGTTCCCCAGGGTGACGTTCCCTCCCCTAACACTATTCTGCAAGCTGTAATAAAACCTTCCTCTCTTTTCTCCCTCCCATTCCTTCTGCCACCTTCTGGTAATCTCCGCCTTTATTTCACTGCGAAATTCTGATACCCCCAAGGCTACGCCTACATCCACCTCCTCCCTCCTCAGGGCCTCTTTCGCTGCCAAATCCACAGCCTCGTTGCCCTTCACCCCCCTATGGGCTGGAACCCAAATGAACCCCACTTCAACTCCTGCCCGTTCTGCTCTATAGAGCGCAGTTAGCAGTTTGCAGATGAGATCCGGCCTAACCCGTGCCCTCCCACCCTGCAGCGCCATCAATGCAGCCATCGAGTCCGAGCAGATAACCACCTGCTGCGGCCTCACCTCTTCTACCCAATTTACTGCCCATAATAATGCCACTACCTCTGATGTAAAAACTGACACCCCATTTGACAGCCGTCTGCTCTGGGTGACCCGCAGAGCGGGAATGTGGATTGCGAACCCCACCCTTTTACTACTAGGCTCCATGGACCCATCTGTGTATATTTGCAAGTGCCCTTCCCAGTTCTCCTGCATCCTCTCCCTCACCAAATCATCCGGGTCTCCTCTACCCTCCTCCCTCATTCTCTCAGATATACTAAAGTCCACCTCCACCTTTGGTAGCAGCCATGGTGGAACAGCAGGCCATACCACCGCAGTGCCCACCCTCACCCCACTCAATCCCAGCTCCTCCTCCTCCACTCTTATCCTAAAGACAAAACTCCCACTTTTCCCACCCCCTCCTCCCCACTCCCAGCACTCCTCCAACAACTGCCTGCCTGGGTGTACTTGTTCATGCCCATTCAGCTTGGCAATATAGTGCAAGGTTAGCTTCCTTCTCCTTAATGCTAAAGGGGTCTCTCCCATCTCCACCAGCAAGGCTGGGATTGGGGTTGAGCAAAAAGCCCCGCTACACAACCTCAAAGCCTTTGCCTGTACCCTATCTAGTCTAGCCAGGTTGGTTTTGGCTGCAGCTCCGTATGCCAAGCACCCATAATCCAAGGCTGAACGGACCATGGCTCTGTACACCATTAGCTGAGTATCTCTGTCTGCTCCCCATGTGCTCCCAGCAAGACATCGCATAACATTTATTATCTTCTCACATTTAGTCACCGTTTTTTCTATATGTTTCCTCCATGTTACCTTCTCTTCAAAAATCACTCCTAGAAACTTAAACTCCTTGACCCTCTCTACTGGCTTGCCATACATAGAGAGCCCCAGGCCTTCTGTCTTTCTTTTATCAGTAAATACAACAAATTTGGACTTTTCCACAGACATTTTGAACCCCCACTTCTCAGCCCATTCCACCACCTTATCCAGCGCCCCTTGTATCTTTTTTGTTAAAAACTTAATATTCCCCCCTCTTTTCCAGATTGCCCCATCATCCGCAAACAACGACAGCCCATACCCTGCCCCCACCTCTTGAAATATGTCGTTGATCATAACGTTGAACAGCACTGGGCTAATAACACTCCCTTGAGGAGTACCATTCTCTATCCCCACTACCTCAGAGTATGCTCCCCCGACTCTGACCTGTATGGTCCTATTTCGCAGAAACGCACTGATCCAGTTCAGCATCCGCCCTCGTATTCCAGCATTGAACAGCTTAACCCCCAACCCCTCTTTCCACAGCATATCATACGCTTTTTCTATGTCCAGAAAAACAGCTACTACTCCTTCCTTTTTAGATTTAGCTGTCCAGGTCAAGAGCCAACACAGCGTCCATTGTAAACCTCCCTACCCTAAATCCACTCTGGACTGGAGTGAACCTTCCCTGCTTCTCCAGTTTATATGTAAGCCTATCTGTCACCATCCTCTCCATAATCTTACATAACACAGCCGTGAGTGCAATTGGCCTATAGGAACCCGGATTAGTGGCTTCCTTTCCTGGTTTAAGGATTGGGATGACTACAGCATGTTTCCATTCCACCGGGATAACTCCTTCCTCCCACACTGCATTTATGAGCGCCAATATCTCCTCCAACACTACCCCATCCAATTTTTTAAACACCTCATACCCTAAGCCATCTTTCCCTGGTGCTGTTTTGCCCCCTCTCTGTATTGCACTGAGTAGTTCCTCCACTGAAAAGAACACATTACTAGCATCCCCATTATCCTCGTTCACCTCAAGCTTATACATTTGTTCTCTAACTACCTCATTCCTTATCCTAATACCCTCCTCCCCAATATTAACCCCACTATGAACCTCCTGAAACTTTCTCACACACATACTGGCTTTTTGCACATCACTAGTAGCAATCACCCCCCCTTCTTCTAAAACTGGGACATTTCTCCTCTTACTAACCCCTGACATTCGCCGGACTACTGCCCACACCTCCCCTACTGTTGTATCCTCCCCCAGTCTTCCACAGTATCTCCTCCAACACTCTCTCTTAGCTGACTTAATGGTTCTCCTGGCCACTGCCCTCAACCGCTTGTAATTGATAGCATTCTCCGACCCTGGGAACTTCCTTAGCACCCTATAGGCTCTATTTCTTTCCCTCACTGCCTCATCACACCCTTTATTCCACCATGGCACACTCTTTCGTTTGACTGCTTTTTTCCTAGGGATACAGTGGTTCACATTATCCCTTAGCATTCCACATAGGCTACTGTTCCACTCATCTATTGTCCCGTCCCCTTTAACCCTGTCCAGTCCCCTTATACACCCCTCAGCAAATTCCTCCCATTTAGCTTTCCTATAATCTAGTGGCCTTGGCCTCCTATCTTCCTCCACCAACAAGGCCTGGCCAAAGCCCACCACTATCAGGAAGTGGTCACTTCCTAACGTATTTTCCTCAATGGTTTCCCACCCCCCTTTCCTTGCTAACTCTGGCGATGCTATAACTAAATCTATACATGACACCCTCCCTGTTCTGATATCAAACCTAGTTGGCCTCCCATCATTCATACACACCAACCCACGCCTCTCCATTAGATCCTCCACCACTTCCCCATTGTTATCCCTGTCTCTGCTCCCCCACAGTGGGTTATGTGCATTAAAATCCCCCACCCATATCAGTGGAGTCCCCACCTCCTCTACTACCTTTTCTAATTCCCCCACACTAAGAGCTACACATGGGTTATAAAAGTTAACCACATTCATCCTACCGTGCTCCCCCCACACCCTCACTGCCATACACTCCAGTGGAGTTGTAAGTGCCACCCGTTGATATTGCACCCCTGCCCGAACAAATATTGCACATCCCCCTCCTGTCCCTTCTTTACGATCCTCTCTTACACACTCATACTCTGGGATTACAAAATCAAGACACGGTTTTAGCCACGTCTCTTGTATGCAAATGAGCTCGGGCGCAACTTTAGCCTCCCCAACAAATCTCTTCAACTCCTGTCCATTAGCAATAAGACTCCGGGCATTCCACTGAAGAATATAAAACATTTAAGAATCTAGAATACCTCCTTCCTCCATTCTCGCTTCCCCCTCTCTCTCCCTCCCGCCCCCCCCACCCCTGTCTTCTGACTGCCGCCCCCGCCCACTCCCATCTACTGGCCGTTGACCCCCCCCATCCCTGTCTCCTGGCCGCGAACTCCGCCCACCCTTGCCTGCCTGCTGATCACCTCCACTTTTCATCTCATTCTCCTTTTCCTGTAATACCTTATGGATTGCTACACCAGTTATCTCTACCCCCAAAAACCTCCCAGCTGCTGCAGCCACCGCTGCGCAGGCGGTTGACTTAGTGCCACTGTCCTTCACATTCACCACCACCTCTACCATGAAAGCCAGAAACGCTTGCTTGGTCATTATCACCACGTCGGCCTGAGACTCGGCTGGCAGAACAGGATCAGACCGAGACGCGGCTGGTAAAATAGGAGACCGAGACGCGGCTGAAGGAGCAGAGTGCTGACTCCCCTGCTGCACACTGTGCACCCCATGTCTCCTTTCTTTCTCTCTCGTATTCGCAACTGCCTTAACTGCCTCGGCATATGACACCTTGCTCTGGTCCCTCACCATTTGCACTTCCTTGGCCTGAACAACATGTTCACACCCACGAAACGCTACATGATGTTCCCCTCCACAATTACAGCATTTGGGAACCACTTCCATGCACTGCTGGATCTCGTGGTCAGCGCCACACTTCGCACACCTCCGATTCGCCCTGCAAGCCCCAGCAATATGCCCGAACCTCTGGCACGTGTAGCAGCGCAGCGGTCCAGCGGAGGTCTCACATACTCTCTCACGCCATACGACATACTCCCTATGAACACCCTGACTGGTAACACAGTGTCTCCAAATGTTACCACGACTGGCGCATCTCCTGAGCTCCCCTCCCTAGCCTTGAATCGAAAGACATCAATGACTTTTCCTCCCTTGATATGATCCTTAATTTCTTCATTGGACAACGCCCCAAAAACCCCATAAATGACTCCTTTAAGCCCCTGCTGTCTCTCTCTAGGGATAATTGTTTCCACCCCCACCTCCATTACCTCTGTCAACTTCCTAGCTAAATCAAACTGCGCTTTATTCTTGCAACACACTCAGTAATCCGTTTGACAAAATGCTTGCCTCGACATCTCCGTTTAACTGTGTCTCCAAACTGCTAGATAGTCGTATTGGATTTAATGCTCTAAATCCAGCTGTGTCCTCCAACTTCTGACCTTTTATTTTCAACAAAACAACATACCCTTCACTGCTACCCATTTTGAATGTTTTAGCCCCCCCTTCCCCCTCTGCTGAATGGTCACTTTCTAAGGAAAGTGCTCTCTTCCTACCCGTCTTTCCCACTCTTCCTCCTTCCTCAACTCCCTTACTCCCCCCAGCCTTCTCTGAAGCCATAGGCTACGCTACCGTATGCTCCTATAACTCTCCTCACGATTCCTAACCAGCCTAGAAACAAACAACCCAACAAAACAACACACAAGAGTATAAAGAAAAATTTGAAAACCACCAGTGACCACACAGCTCCGCCGAGACTCCGTTGGGAGCTCGCGTAACCGTCTGCTGTCACTGACACTCGCCCTCTGACAGCTGTCAGACTCTCCTTCCCGCTCCGGATGTGACGTCCTGAATGCACAACGCGCCCCCCGGCATCGAATGACAGAAGGTCAGAGTATATGAAGCCTCTGGGGCGCTGATTAGAACACAACATCAGGTGCGTGATGGTAATTGATACTTGACTTAGAAGTGTGCGTTCGGCAACGGACCAATCATCACAGAATCCTCACAGTACCTTAAAGGAACGGAGCATGTGGCGGGGAACGGACCAATCATCACAGTACCTTAAGAAGCCTGTGGTGGGGAAAGAACCAATCCTCACATTGTTCCATGCTGGCTCGGCCAAGGTTTTCATTCTTGTTTCGTAGTGTACCTTGTTGCTGCCTTGTGTTCACAAGTAAAGCCTTTTCTTTGAACTACACCCCGCTGTGTCCTGCCTGTCTCTCTACTCGCTCTCTGTCCTGCGTTTGGGCCCTACTCTCCAACACACCCCCCAACACCGTAACAGATGGCGTTACAGGAGATGATCTTCCACACCGGCAATGGACTCTGCTGAACCGTTTAATAACTGGGGTCGGTCGCTTCAAGCATCATTGAAGAAGTGGGGCCTGGTAGACAGCACTGTATGTAAGTGTGGAGACCCTGACCAGATGGTCGAGCATATCCTGACCATCTGCCCCCTATACAGACCACCCTCTTAAGCCAGCCTCTTTGACGTGGGACCAGAGATTAGGGCATGGCTACAAGACACGGAGTTGGACCTCTGATGTTACACGAAAGAAGAAGAAAATAAAAGCATCAGCTAAATGACTAAATAATAATAAATGATAATAATGGATTCAATTTGTACCACGCTCTACATTCGTGAGAATCTCAGAGTGCTACAGGAGATAAAGACAAAAGTTAAATGAATAAAACAATTTAAAATGAATAAAAACAATTAAAAAGACTAACAACCAGTGAAATGGAAGAACCTAAGAGTAAAATAAAATAAAAATAATAGTAAAATGAATAGAAGTAAAAATAAAAGTAAAAGAAAATTCAGGCAAAAGCCTTGTTAAAAAGAAATGTTTTTAGGCCCCTTTTAAAAATCTCGACGGATTGTGGTGCTCTCAGGTGGATGGGGAGAGCATTCCAAAGTATGGGTGCGGCGGAGCAGAAGGCGCGATCGCCCATGGAGTGCAGCTTAGTCCTGGGGGCTTTGAGGAGGTAGGCTGTGCCGGAGCGGAGGGAACATGAGGAGGACTGGGGGGTGAGGAGTTCCTTGAGATAGGCAGGGGCACCACCGTGTACGCACTGGTTACTAGTGAGGAGGGACACCTTGTACTCAATTCTGTGTTCCACGGGGAGCCAGTGAAGGGATCTGAGGGTGGGGGTGATGTGATCATATTTGCGCACCCTCAAATGTAAAATGAACGTGAATAACGCTAGCTATATCCAAAAAAAATTACATTCCAATCATAAAACACAGTATTATCAATTAGCTAATATAATGTTAACCTATCTAATACTTTCCTGCTCAACCTTAGCATCTGTGTTGCAGTGAACGCAACAAGATAAGAGTCCAGATAGTGTTAGCTAACCTAGAATTAGATGGCCCACATTATCTTAGCTAGCAAACTTTAGTAATATTATTCATCTAAGTTAGCTAGTTAACATGACCTAAATCAATCACTGAATATGCTAACAGAACCAGATTGTTGTTCTAATGTAACTGATATTCACTGGCTAACGGATGTTAGCCAGTGAATATCAGTTACATTAGAACAACAATCTGGTTCTGTTAGCATATTCAGTGATTGATTTAGGTCATGTTAACTAGCTAACTTAGATGAATAATATTACTAACACTAACTAAAAGAAAGGCAGCTCAGGAAAGCCAGCTCTAATCCTTTCAGCTCTCTCCAACATCTGAATACCAGACCAAGGTTAACCCTTCTGTTGGCCCAGGTCCTGTCGCTCTCCCTCTTTGATTGCCTTGGCCTCTTGTGTCTTCTTTGAGCCTGGGAGTGGCCTGTCAATAGGCAACAACACTCAACTTGAGCTATGCGGCATCAAGGTTGGCAGCCCGAGGAGTGGTCTCTGAGCACTTTCTTCTTCATACAGTAAAGCAAGAATTCAGCAGAATTCCCACAGAATCCGACCAGGTGGCACACCAATATTGTGAAATATATGTAATACTACCACCATGCAAGATAATCGTCTCTCTGTAATGGTCTCAATTTTGTTTATGGTAAATATGTCAAGGCATCACAATTAATTTGATAATGATTATATGATGGTGTGTTGATGGGAAATTATCCATGAATGGGGCTTTAAGTAGAATAACGTGTTTTTGTAATGGATGTCTTTCCCTGATTTAAGTGAAGAAGATGATGGTAACGTGATTTGTAACATGATATATAATGTGGATATATAAATGTTATTCCATGTTAGTTTTACACATTGTATGTGTACAAATAATAATATATTTTTTTTAAAATGTTACATTTACTTTATTTATTTAGTATATATAGGGATATAATATATACATTCATATGACATAATGGTAGCATAGATATTCTGAGCCTAGGTTGTCCTGAAAAAAAGATGTATATGACTTATATGACTTAATTGTGCAATACAGGGTTGAGGTTATAGTACTGTACATGCAGTATTATACTATTACACCAGGCAAACCAAAATAGGAAAACATAGCTTAGAGTCTAGACATTACTGCAGTTGTAAGCATGCATAAAGAACTTGGTCCAATTTAAATGTGACTTTATCTAAAAAAATATCTACCATGCTATTTAATGCACATTGTGCCTCCATATCTTTGGTGAGATAAGCACTTGCTAATTGGCTGCTTCTCCTTGCATGGATAAATGCCAGAGATCAGCAGCGACCACTGGTTCCATGGAAAATAATGAGCTAATACAGATAAGGATCACAGGGAAATTGCAGATAAGGGACCAGTCATATCTCCTATGACTGTGGTTGTGCTGCATGCAAGCCTGTACTGTAAAATAATCACAGACATGGTGCTCTGTTTTCTCTTCCTCCAGTTTTACCAAGCTCAGTTTTTACATGCAGTGTATCAAAAGCTAAGTAGCCTAATCATGTGACTTAGTACCATATGTGCTGTATTTAAAAGCAATCAAAGAGCAGAAATAATAGGGACGTTTCATAAGCAGAGCATTATAGATAATTAAAATGCAATGCATATCCCTTAGTTAAAGAATTCCACTTTTTCATATAAAACAAAATGATGAGCAAGACATGTATATCTTTAAGGTGGAGAGAGATGTACAGAATGTCACCATAAACAAATACAGACATAATTGTTGATTGTAGCTACAATGGCATTCCTACTGGTAGTAGAAAAGCAATATGTGTTTCTATACAAGACTGTAAATAAAGAGCATATTATCTAACCAAATGACTAAATATATCTTAGTTTCTACTAATAGATTCTACAATTTAAATTTGAGAACCCTGAAGTGTATGAAGACACACAAGACCATGCAAATAAAATACTTGTGGTTAATGAAATGAAAGGCATCAAAAGCAGACTGTGGGTGCGGCTGGGTAGTGTAGAGGTCTATGTACAGAGTTCTACCCTTCCTGCTGACCTGTTGTACAGAACTTGTAAGTCGCTTTGGATAAATTACTAAATTACTAAATGTAAATGTTGATGCACTCACCTACCACTATAGAGACCCGGTTCAATTTACAGCAGCGGTACCTCCAGCCTTGTCAGTCGTCCCTACAAACACAATTGGCAGTGTTTGCGGGTGGGAAGCCAGTGAGGGTATGAGTCCTGGTCGTTGCAATAGCGACTCCTACTGGTCGGTCAGGGTGCCTGTTCAGCAGAGGGGGATCAGGGGGAAATAGCATGAACATCTGTGCACATTATGCTCTCCCAGTGAAACTCCTCGCTGTCGGGTGAAAAGAAGCAGCTGGCGACTCCACATGTATCGGAGGAAGTATGTGGTAGTTCTACACCCTCCTCAGACCAACAGTAGGGCAGTGCAATGACCAGGAAGGGAATTGGCATAATGACTCAATTGGATGATGGGAGCAAATGATAAAAGATAAAAGCAAATGGTAAATTTGGAGTGACCAGTTTAAGAGTGGAGCGGGTGGCAAACAAGATTGTATCATCTTCATAAAAATGTAAATCACAGTGCAGGGAAGGAAACACCATATGATGTATAAAGTAAAGAAATAGGTAAATAGATTTGATACCATCAGCAACAACAGCTCCCTAGACTCATTAAACAAGTTAACAGCAATCTCATACAAACCTATGGAAGATAGCTTATTTATTAACATATTATGGTGAACAGTGTCAAACGCTTTTGATAAATCAAGAAAAAGTGCAGCACAGTGTTGACGGTTATCAAGTTAACAATATTATTCATATTATTCTGCAATTATATGAGCAAGGATCAAGATCACCCTCACCCCCAGACAGTCAGACTCAACAAATAATACTAACAGATGGCTACCTGCCTATGATGTGGTAATCAAAAGCTGGCTGAATCTCCATGGAAGCTTGCAAGAGAAGACAAGTAAGGATGAGATTTAGATTTTCCGATCATGATAATGCCTTATTCTGAAATTGTTGGATCATCAGTACGTCTGGCTCAGTGGAACAACATTTTGACACGATTGTTGTTCCATTTAGTCATTCTCTTTTTATTCTGAAAAAAAGCAATTCAGTCCATTTAAAATATCTTTATTGGCACAGCAGAATGAAAAACCAAAGATATGAGAGGGCATTCATTGATGGAATGTAAATAACAATAATAATAATAATAATAATAATAATAATAATAATAATAATAATAATAATAATAATAATAATAATAATAATAATAATAATAATAATAATAATAATAATAATAATAATAATAATAATAATAATAATAATAATAATAATAATAATAATAATAATAATAATAATAATAATAATAATAATAATAATAATAATAATAATAATAATAATAATAATAATAATAATAATAATAATAATAATAATAATAATAATAATAATAATAATAATAATAATAATAATAATAATAATAATAATAATAATAATAATAATAATAATAATAATAATAATAATAATAATAATAATAATAATAATAATTGTAACTGAGGGGTACAATTCCCTGACTGTATTACTAGATATGATACTTACTACCACTACCTTTGTACTTAATATTCGGCCACCCAGTACTCGGCATAAATATATTATGATGAACACTGTCACGTAGATGAAACGGATCCAACACAAATGTACGAATTAGAAATAGGTCTTTATTTCTACACAGCGATGGTGTGTAGAGCAAGCACTTAAATCAATCACATTTATGAATGGGAATTAGTATGCACTTTTATGGCAAGAGTATTCGTTGGTATATCAATAGAGAATGTCCAATCTCTGGTGGCGCAGGCGGTAAATATACGACCTGGAATAGTTAAGGAATAACAGCAATGATACTTTAATGATTATAAGACTGGATACACTAAGGGGGGTAATCCGGTCGCTTGTAAGACAACAGGAGTAGGAGGGGGGGGGGGGTAGAGTCTGGCTGCCTCGTCCGGCCAAGGGTATCCTGGGTGAACCCACAGTTGTGCAGCTCGGTGCGCCAGCGATCCTTGGACCACAGATGAAAGCAGGTGGACTCTCTGTGAGCCGGCTCTCTCCGGTCCACGGGGGAGAGACGTGAAGCGACCTCGTCTTGCAGAGCGTCTCCTCACCTTGCGTCCTCTCCAGGGGGGGGGGTTCCAACACACGGCAGTGTCGGGGGTCTTTATCCATGGAATAATCACTGTACACAAAGCATAATCCGTGCCTGGGAAGGCGGGCTGTCGTCGGTAGAATAATCCGGTATACAGGTCCACTCGCTCGTCGGCTCTGGGGCTCCTCGGATGCAGTCTCACATGGGGTCGACCATCCTGGATAAGCAGCCAGTTCTCTGCCCGAAACGATGGGGTACTGACTACGGTAGTATTCTCACCGCACGAAGCACTATATATTAACAGACTATTATTAGCTTAATAGACTACGTCCAACTCGACGATATAGTGCCAAATATGACTATTCAAATATTAATATACACGATGTCTCAATACCGATGGTAGGCCGAACTTGGCCTTACTCCCACACGTGGCGTTGCGGGGAGGCTTTACGTCTGTGACTCTATTGGAGGGTAAGAAACTGGACTGAAAAGGAAGTCCTACTTTAGTAGCGCAGTATATATACGCACTATGAACAAATAGTACCGTTAGTGGTGCGGTAGCCAGATTCCTACGCGGAACTAGGACTTGTTCGTACATGTTGAGCGGTACGTTTGAACTGGGTCTGGGGGGTATGGCAGCCTGGCACCAAGGTCTCGACCAATAGTAGAATGGAGACTATTATGGGATGTTCAGTAGGCTAGAATGGATATTCAATGCATATTGTACAAGGAATATACAAGGGATATCAGGGAATATTAGAGAATATACAAATACAATTAAATATATATATATAATAAATATATATATTCGGTTTAATCTGGCCCTTCACAACAGCCATCCCCTGATTGGTCCCAGACCTAATCAGTTAAGCAGAGACAGATTAATCGCGTTGTCTATTTACACATAAGGGTTTGCTGTAGGGGTCAGTCAACTTCACAAAGTCATAGGGTTATAGGGTCATGGTCATCATCGATTGTGTCTGGGAGTCGGGGCAGTTCTATGAGCCTCGCCACGGGACGGGTGTAAGTGCGACCCTGGACAAGCACTTCAGCTGCTCGGACCTTGCCGTCGGCACCGGTGATCACTTTGCTTACGCGGCCGGCCGGCCACATAGCTCTGGGCAGTGATTGATCAATAATCATGACGACCGTTCCTTCTGTCAAATTGTCTCTCTCCTTTACCCACTTCTGGCGGGTCTGTAGAGACGGTAGGTAGTGCAGTAGGAATGTCCTTTGTTGTGCACTCTCTATGGTAGTGCAATCATCTATGTTGGGGTCTGCGGAGATAACAGTGCTCAATCCACAGAACACAGGCTTCTTATTCACAGCCTCCTCCTGACTGGCTTCCCTCGGGATAGGCGTGGGCCACTCTCCTTCCGGGAGCTTTAGGAATGCTGGGCCGTCACTGTAGACATTGCGACGGGTGAGGTCATCTAGGGGCATTCCCCGGGTGATGACGTCAGCTGGGTTCTGTTTTGTATCAACGTAGCGCCACTCTGTTTCTCCGGTTAACTCTTCGGTTAAGTCTTGAATCTCGGTGACTCTGACCCCCACGAAGACTTTGTACTTGCATGAGTCCGATTTGATCCAGGCGAGTACTGTCGTGGAATCTGACCACAGGATTGTTCTAGACACCGGTATGGTGAGCTCACGTTGGATGAGCGTGGCTAGGTGCGCTCCGGCTAGGGCTGCGCAGAGCTCTAGGCGTGGGATAGATTGTTGCTTGCGTGGGGCTATTCTCGAGCGGGCGAGGACAAATGCTGTGTAGATCTCTCCCCCCTCTTCTTGGGCCCGCAAGTAGGCTACTGATCCGTATGCGACCTCTGAGGCGTCACTGAAGACGTGTAAGTCCATTTTACATGTCTCTGGCCTCACCGTGGGTGGGAAGTAGCTTCGGCGCATATTAACGCCTGGGAGTGAGTGGAGCTCCATCTCCCACTCTCTCCAGGTGGATGCAAGGTGTGCGGGAATGGGGTCGTCCCAGCCCTGGTCCTTGTCCCACAATGCTCGTACAATCATTTTTGCCCTGGTGGTGTACGGTAGAATACATCCTAGTGGGTCATATTGTCGGGCGAGTGTTGTGTACACACTCCGTCTGGTGGTCGGCGCCGCCGCCGGCCTTCCCTGCTCCGTAGTCAGGGGCTTGTGTCTGTAGTGAAGCGAATCTGTTTTGAATCGCCACACCAATCCCAGGATCATCTCCTGGGCTTCTCCCGGGATTGTAGCCATCCAGGTCTCGCTGCTGGCTGCCTTGTCCTCGCAGTACTTGCGGATCGCTGCTGGCCCACTGCCTGAGATCAAAGCCGCCTTTGATCAATGAGGCGCGGAGTTTAATCAGGAGAGCCTCGGCTTCTTCCTGGGTTGAAAGGCTTTGTAGACAGTTGTCTACGTAGAAGCTGTTCTTTACGCTGTGTCGGACCTCTTCGTCCGCTGCTGGGTCCTCTGCTACATGTTTCTGTAGTGCAAATGTAGCACAGCAGGGGCTGCACGTCGTTCCGAAGGGGAGGACTTCCCATTGGTAGATGGCTGGGTGCTCATCTCCTGGCTTCTCTCTCCATAGGAACCGTAACAGGGGCTTGTCCTCCTCTACTAATCTCACCTGCAGGAACATTCCTTTAATGTCCCCGCTGATGGCCACCTTTTCCTGGCGGAAGCGGAGTAGAACGCCGAGTAGGGAGGGGCCGAGTGTGGGACCGGGCAGTAACTCTTTATTCAGATTTTGGGATCCGATCTGGTAGCTGCAGTTAAATACTATGCAGTCTTTACCGTTGTGATGGACCTTGTGGTGAGGCACGTACCACGATTCAGTGGTCTGGTCAGCCTCTTTAATGTCCATCTTTGTGACGTGTCCCGCTGTGATGAGCTTCTCAATCTCAGCGCGGTATACACTCTCTTGGGCGGGGTTCTTGGCTAAGCGCCGCTCCGTGTTCAGCAGGTACCGTTCTGTGGCGTCTGTCTTGGCGTGGAAAGTAGGCATTCCTTCTCGCCGCAGGAGTGGCGTGGCGTATCTCAACACGCCGTTGACCGGGACTCTCTTGGTCCCTGTCTCGAGGAGGTGAATGGCGTAAATGTCATCTTTAGAGCGAATGTCTTTCTTTCCGTTCTTAAAGGGCATTTGTTCCAAGGTCCATAACCGCTCTACGTGTTGCAGGAGTGCGGTTTCACCCTCTGTGACTCGGGAGTGGAGACATCTAGTGGCTGTACTTCGGTTGAGAGATTTGGCGAGCGGGCCTTGGAGAGTCCATCCCAAACGGGTCTCGACTGCTGCAGGACAGCCTCGGGGTCCGGTATGAACCCGGTCTATCGGGACAATGAGGTCTGCATGGTCGGAGCCTATCAACAGGGTCGGCATAGCATTGTCTATGAGCGGGATCGGTAACTTGCGCAGATGTGCATATTTCTCCATCAGCTTGGCGACGGGGTATGTGTACCGCGACAGTCCTATTTCTTGGCTGGTGAAAGCGTCTGTAATCTGGTACCGTCGCTCAGGCTGGCCGCTTGCTGCGATAGAGAATGAGACATTCTCGCCCTTTATCGTCTTCAAATCTCGTCTTATTGTCCGAATTGTCATTTGGGTTTCGCTTCCCCGCAGCCCTAGCTGGGCCGCAGCGGAGGCGAGCAGAAGGGTCTTCTCTGACCCGTCATCGAGGACGGCGTAAGTGTCCAGGACTTTATTCTGGTAGCTTAGTGTCACACGCACTACTTTTAGGAGTACTCGGGCTCCACTGCTGCTGGCGGGATCGATGTACATGACGCTCGCTTTGCTGCTGGATGGTGCGGGTGAAGGGCGCCGTCTGTTACTGTCGTGAAGTATGTCCAGATGGGCTCCATCGCACTTGGTGCACCTTTTCTTTAAGCGGCATTCGGCTGCCATATGTGAGCGCGCACAGCGAAAACAGCGCTTGTTGGACTTTATCCATTGACTTGCTTCCTCCGCGTTCAGCTTGGGGAAGGAGTCACATTGCGCTAGCCAGTGTTCTTTCTCACAGTAGGGGCACACTATCTTCCACTTCTCCGTTCTGGAGGGGGTACTGTGGCTCCTGCTGCTCGGTACTGACTCCGATTGGTGCATCACAGTCACCGGTCTTCTTCCATCATTTAGTCGTCTGGTTCCTTCTCTGGAGCCAGGGGTGCTCCGTCCGAATGTATCTAGCCGTAGGCTGCTGACTTCTCTCGCCAGGAAGTCTGCTAGATCGAGGAGGTTCGGTTCGGGGCCATTCGGGTCTCGGTGGTCTCTCTGCCGCCTAAAACGCTCCTGTCGAGCGGGCGGCAGCTTCTCCAAGATCCTTTCCACATTTGAGTTGGCGTAAAGTTCATGCGTCCCCTTCTCTCTCTGCGCTCCCAACATCCCTACCAGGGACTGCACTCTGATGGACAGGTCGTCCAGTGCTCGATTGTCTATTGCTGGGGGTAAGCGGTCGATGTGTCGGATCTCCTGGATCACGTAATCCCATATGCGCCCATACCTCTGGTCCAATGCTACCAGCGCTGCTGTGTATGGGGTGGTGGAAGTCGCGTAGGCGAGCGCTATATTATGTGCGCGGGGTACCTTTAAGTGCTTCAGTAGGATGGCGTATTTATGGCGTTCATCCAATACATCCACCAACATGGTCTCCAGACACATGCGGAGTTCTGTATACTGGGCCCGGTTCTCTTGGGTGAAGTCGGGTACCATAGGCGTGCCAATGTATGACGCTGACTGTGGATACATCGGCGAGCGTTGGGGGAGAGGCCTCCTAGGCGAGTCTCCTCCCGCTCCTTGGTATGGGCTGGTACCGGCAGTGTACCATGGCCCGCTTGTCCAGGTGCTGTTCCTCGGTGCGGGTCGTGCGTCGTGCTCACCCGGGTATAGAGTCGGGGGTCTGTAGCGCAGCTCCGCGGGAGTATAGCCTGGGCTGTACCGGACCTCCTGGTCCGGTAGAGTACTGTGCTGTCGTCGGGCGTGGTTCTCCTCCTCTTCCTCTTCGTCTTCAGTTAGGTCATCCAGTGCTTGTAGTCTCTGGTTTAGCCTCTCCACAGGATATGCTGCTCCTTCCCGGTTGCTAGGTCTCGCTTGGACCGGTGGGGGGAGGTGGTCTGTGGGGGGTATAGACCTCGTCTGTTGGTCAAGTTCAGGGTTGTTTACTCGGCTAGGGGATGCCGCCCTGGAGGTGTGTCTAGACGAGTTCCTGGAGCCTCTGGCGGAGGGAGAGGGTGTTGTCCGTCTGATCAGCTGTTCTATTAGTTGCGCTTGCTGTCTGTCGCGCTCTGCGTCCCGTAGAGCACCAGCAGCTGCTCGCTGGCTGTCTGCTCGGTCTCGGGCCACATTCTCTTCCCTCTGAATGCGTCTTATTTCTAGACGTATATGCTCTTCTTCGCTCCGCTGCTGGATCTGCAGTCGGTCGCGTTCAGCAGCGGCGTTCAGGCTGATGAGGAAGGCCTGCTGTAGGGTCCTCTCTGCCTCGCTGGGGGAAGGCGGTTGTATAGGGGAGCCTTCCCTCGGGGTACTCCTTGCGGAGCCTTGGAGCTCTATCTCCACGGTGCTCTCCCCGTCTTCTTCCGTGCCGAGTTCTCTCTCGGTAGCGTTGTATTCCTCCCGGGACTCATCTGGGACTACTTCTTCAGTACTGGCGGGGTGTGAAGTCATGTCTGGTTCCCACTGGTCCCCACCGTGAACTTGGTCAGTTACATTAGAACCCGTAGGGGCCTCTATGGTCGGGGTAGTCTGGGCGTTGGGGTTAGACATACTTTTACTTTCTAGTTTTACCGCGTTTACTGTTAGTAGAAGACTAGGTTGTTGACTGACAGCGTAAGCCTCTAAGTACTGAGGGAGCCGTCGTTCGCGCTGCGGGCGTTGGTTAGGAGGATCGTTTCGTGGAGTGTTCATCATAGGCCATTTCAATATTAATAACACTATATTAATATTACACTAATTACCATCCGGCTCGAAGGACCAATTGTAACTGAGGGGTACAATTCCCTGACTGTATTACTAGATATGATACTTACTACCACTACCTTTGTACTTAATATTCGGCCACCCAGTACTCGGCATAAATATATTATGATGAACACTGTCACGTAGATGAAACGGATCCAACACAAATGTACGAATTAGAAATAGGTCTTTATTTCTACACAGCGATGGTGTGTAGAGCAAGCACTTAATCAAATCAATCACATTTATGAATGGGAATTAGTATGCACTTTTATGGCAAGAGTATTCGTTGGTATATCAATAGAGAATGTCCAATCTCTGGTGGCGCAGGCGGTAAATATACGACCTGAAATAGTTAAGGAATAACAGCAATGATACTTTAATGATTATAAGACTGGATACACTAAGGGGGGTAATCCGGTCGCTTGTAAGACAACAGGAGTAGGAGGGGGGGGGGGGGTAGAGTCTGGCTGCCTCGTCCGGCCAAGGGTATCCTGGGTGAACCCACAGTTGTGCAGCTCGGTGCGCCAGCGATCCTTGGACCACAGATGAAAGCAGGTGGACTCTCTGTGAGCCGGCTCTCTCCGGTCCACGGGGGAGAGACGTGAAGCGACCTCGTCTTGCAGAGCGTCTCCTCACCTTGCGTCCTCTCCAGGGGGGGGGGTTCCAACACACGGCAGTGTCGGGGGTCTTTATCCATGGAATAATCACTGTACACAAAGCATAATCCGTGCCTGGGAAGGCGGGCTGTCGTCGGTAGAATAATCCGGTATACAGGTCCACTCGCTCGTCGGCTCTGGGGCTCCTCGGATGCAGTCTCACATGGGGTCGACCATCCTGGATAAGCAGCCAGTTCTCTGCCCGAAACGATGGGGTACTGACTACGGTAGTATTCTCACCGCACGAAGCACTATATATTAACAGACTATTATTAGCTTAATAGACTACGTCCAACTCGACGATATAGTGCCAAATATGACTATTCAAATATTAATATACACGATGTCTCAATACCGATGGTAGGCCGAACTTGGCCTTACTCCCACACGTGGCGTCGCGGGGAGGCTTTACGTCTGTGACTCTATTGGAGGGTAAGAAACTGGACTGAAAAGGAAGTCCTACTTTAGTAGCGCAGTATATATACGCACTATGAACAAATAGTACCGTTAGTGGTGCGGTAGCCAGATTCCTACGCGGAACTAGGACTTGTTCGTACATGTTGAGCGGTACGTTTGAACTGGGTCTGGGGGGTATGGCAGCCTGGCACCAAGGTCTCGACCAATAGTAGAATGGAGACTATTATGGGATGTTCAGTAGGCTAGAATGGATATTCAATGCATATTGTACAAGGAATATACAAGGGATATCAGGGAATATTAGAGAATATACAAATACAATTAAATATATATAATAAATATATATATTCGGTTTAATCTGGCCCTTCACAACAATAATAATAATAATAATAATAATAATAATAATAATAATAATAATAATAATAATAATAATAATAATAATAATAATAATAATAATAATAATAATAATAATAATAATAATAATAATAATAATAATAATAATAATAATAATAATAATAATAATAATAATAATAATAATAATAATAATAATAATAATAATAATAATAATGAAAACTAGAGTTGGCTGATATCAATCCCTGTCTTTCAGCCTTTCAGCCATTGTGTAGTGTGATGTGTGCCTGGTGCCAGTGTATGGTAGCCATTGAGCCTGCATAGCCCAAGGTTGGGTGCTACCACTGGTGCTGAAGGAAGCTAATTCCACCCTACATTGTGGGGAGCGCTTTGAGTGTCTAGAAAAGCGCTATAAATGTAATGACCATTCATTCATTCATTCATTCATTCATTCATTCATTCATTCATTCATTCATTCATTCATTCATTCATTCATTCATTCATCTTTCAACATGGCTGCCTGTAACATAGCAACCATTGTTTTGTATATGTAATGGAAGAGACAACGGTTGCTATGTGCCAAACAATGTTTGCTATGTGTTGATATATGAGAAATATATTAACAAAAACACAACAATTAGGTGTATTGTAAACAAGTCACAGTAGAACTGTCATGCTCCCTTCCTCTCTCTCTATCTCTCTTTCACCTTCTCCCGGTCTATGGTCAAGTAGGTGCAGGTGTGGTGTTCAGCGTGGCCGTGGCAGCCAGGGTGTGAATCATGGGGGAGCTGGGGGAGCCATGGCTCCCCTATATGAGACATCAGCCCCCCTGAAAACATGATTTGTGAATTTTTGGGGGGTCTCTAAAATACTGACAATAAATGCTATTTTTGCCATGCATTTCTCATTTTTCTGTATCGTCATCATCGTGTATAATAATAAAATTAGGCTATTTTGATGTATGATTAATGATTTGCGCACTAATTCACCGTAATAGACAATAGCATAAATCTATGGGGTTGCAGATATACCCTACTCGTAATAGATGGCATTATGCATGCTATTCTTGCGTTTACCATTCGGAGTGTGGCGGCGCTGCAGCCTGCAGGCAAAAATCAAACAAAATAAATACAGGTATTCAGGATAATGTCGAAAGTTAAACGAAATATCAAAGAAGTAAGCCTTCTAACCAATTTTGGTTTTACAAAGAAGGCGAAGCAGCCTGCTGCGGGGACTATACTTCTGTGACATGCAGATTTTGAGAATTGGGGAGATCTTCACCATCAGGTGGGTGGCGATAATGTTGCATTTGCCTACTATAATAATGTTAGACTCGATGGGTTTGGTCGCAGCTGAAAAACGCTGGCGGAGCGCTGGTAGTGCTGGGATGAAGCGCTTGCGGCGAGAAAAAATAACTTATCGTATTTTACTGCAGCGCTTTTGCACATATAGCATATTTTAATACACTTTATTGTATATTAATTATATATATAGTTATTGCCTGACACCACAGTTCGTCCTTTGCTTTTTATTAGCTTTTTATTAGTGTATTTGTGTAGTTCTTAGTTTATTTGTGCTTTGTCGCGAATCGCAATGACCACCAACCAGCAGACGCTTGCCCTATACTGCTCCTGGCCCGTCTCTTGTGGGCAGGCAGGTAGGCAACTCCGGTGTCAGGTTACAATCACAAGCGCCACGGTAAATATGATTGGCTGTGATCGGTTGTCTGAAAATATGTCAGCAAGCGTCACAGTAAAGTCCTCCTCCCCCCCCCCCCCCCCCCCCCCAAAGAAAGATAATTAGCTCCCCCGAAGACCATGGTATTGTTCGCACACTGGTTCGCAGCTGATCTGATGTCTGTGGGCATATTACAACGGGTATATAACCCCGCCCCAGATGTGGAGAAGCTGTCAGATTGTAAACTCTCATTACCAGTTTGTTGTGTTACTTTGCTCGTATTCACTACTTTACTCACCATTAAATTCACCATTTACTTCTGAAAGTGGTTACCAATGGTTACAGGCAGCCATAGTGAAAGAAATAGAACTACACAAACATAATTGACCAATTACTAAGTGACCAATAAAAGCTACATCTGCAGTATTATCATTCTCTCCACCTGGATCTTTAATGTCCCGCCAACTAGAACTCATTGGAATGTATCAGTAATAAATTCTTGGACAGGCTTAATGCATCATGCATTTATGTTGCTGCAAACTACTGTATGAGCAGAGATCTATGCAGGAATTCTGTGGCTCAAAATGAAAATGATCAGGTGTGTGTTTTGACCAAAATGTGATGTTATTCTACAAGTCTACAGGTCTACAGGTTATCCCCACGATGAGACAGCAATAGAAAAAAACATATACTATTTTAAACTCTACACTGTAATTATCCAGCCTACAACATAGCTACTATAGAGCTTCCGTTCTAGTATTATATAACATGTGGACTTTTTGCATTGATAAAAGATATCACAGAAAACCTATTGGATTGAATGAAAACATTGGTGGTTAACCTCTTAAGCCCCAGCGGTCCGGTGGTGGACCGCAAATGACATCACACCATAAATCAATCTCTACAGACTATGAATATTCCGGGGAGATTTTTTTTTCTTCAAATGTAGCAAAGAGTAACGACCCTAACCCTGTCAAAACAGCAGTCAAAGTGTATATTTTCAGCAATACATTTGTTTAGCAAAAGTGTTATTAGTGAAATATGAGTTTTGGAAATCTAGTCTGAAACAGGTGAATATTGACGCTTGGAAATGCATGGCACCATTTTGTTTGTAGTCATATGAGGAGAGGAGACCCAGGGCTTTCGATGGGCTTTGAAATAAAATTTAATTTTTTATCCATGTTTTCTCCTCCTATTTTTCTTGTATTTTCCTCCCATCCCAATTTAGTCGTTATGCCAATTCCCCCCTCCCCTTCCTGGTTGTTGCGCGCATTTGCCCCCTACTTGCCAGCCTAGGGAGCCCTGAAGTCTTATCACATGCTTCCTCCGATACATAGGAGACAGCCAGCAGCCTCTTTTCACCTGGCAGCGAGGACTCTCATTGGGTGAGTATAACGCGTGGGAGGGCACACTACCTCACCCAGATCCTTGCTGTGCAGGCGCCCTGACTGACCTGTAGGAGTTGCTGTTTACAATGACCAGAATACCACCCATCGGCTTCCCTCCCGCTGACACTGCCAATTGTGCCAGTATGACGACCGGCCAAGCCGGAGGCACCGCTCACAGCTGGATTTGATACCAGTGTCTCTGCGGTGGTAGACAGACGCTTAGTCTGCTGCGCTACCTGGCTGCTCCAGGCTTTGAAATTTCTAAAAACTATGCGACCCAGCTCAAGCCAGCTCCTGTCAATCATCTGACTTGTGGATTTACTTTTTTATTTCTATTATTTTTTAGGATTAGTTTCTCTACCTTTCTGTGAACGTCTAGCAAAAAATGGCGTTGCAATCTGAAATGGAGAAGAAATCTACATTATAAACAAGTTTTTGCTGCACGCCTGGTGATACTAAATCCAGATTGAACTCTGCCTTTGGAAAGGCTGTTACAGGGTGAGTGTTGTGGTAGGACCCAATAGCAGACAGAACGAGGAGGAAGCAGGCAGGACACGGCAGGGTGTAATTCAAAGAAGAGAGCTTTACTTAGAACATAAACTAATGCAACAAACAAAAACTAACTTTCAAAAACACGAAACAAAAACCTCAGCAATGCTGGAAAAGGAGAAACCGTAAAGGCACAAAAGCTAACATGGGAAACACTAAGTACTATGAGGAAACAACAGCTAAATGCACAGGAAAAACACTCACATGAAAACGACAGACAGAGTAATAAACAGAGTAATGAACCAACAAGGAAGGCATGGCAGACAGTAAATACACAGACTAATTGACACATGAGGGCTGATTGGAAACGAGACACACCTGGGATGGGAACAGAACGACAAGACTAGAGTACTAGTCTAAATAACAACACAACACAAGACAAGACTAAACACACTGGGGACCTAATACTAAAGACAAGAATACAACCTAAACCAGACAAGGGAAAACAAAAGGCAACAGGCACACTGGGAGAGACAAGAAGATGGGGAGAACACAGAGAAACATGGATAACTTAATCAGACAACAGTGAATGAGGAATCCTATAGGTAGTGAGGGTACTTGTCCAGCAGGTCGGGGGAGAGGATCATGAACAAGTGGAGGATGTGAGGGGAACTGTCCAAGGGAAGGAGAGGGTAGATGAGGTGCAGGGATAAGACTAGGAATGCGAGGGGGCAAGACCGGGTGGAACGGAACAGTACCCCCCCTTCAAAGGACGGCTTCAAGACAGCAAATAAGACCACCCGGGAACGGGCAAGGTGGGAGGGTGGGATGCAGCAGAGGAGAAGGGGGGCTGGGGAAAGGGACCAGAGAGGGGTCTGGAGAAAGAAGGCTGGCGCACAGGACCGGGATCGGGGACAGAGGCTCGACGAGGGGGAAGAGACCAGGCATAGAACCCTGGGCAGGGGTCTCCCCGGAAGCAGGACCAGGTGTAGGTCCCCGGGCAGGGGTCTCCCCGGAAGTAGGACCAGTTGTAGTAGCGGGACCAGGGACCTCCTCGGGAGTAGGAGACACCGATCAGGGCGGTGAAGAGGACCTGTGGTGTCGGGAACCCCGTCTCCCCCTGGGGCTGTGGCTGTGGCTGGGCACATAATACTAAAGACAAGAATACAACCTAAACCAGACAAGGGAAAACAAAGGGCAACAGGCACACTGGGAAAGACAACAAGATGGGGAGAACATAGAGGAACATGGAGAACTTAATCAAACAACAGTGAATGAGGAATCCCAGAGGTAGTGAGGGTACTTGTCCAGCAGGTCGGGGGAGAGGATCATGAACAAGTGGAGGATGTGAGGGGAACTGTCCAAGGGAAGGAGAGGGTAGATGAGGTGCAGGGATAAGACCAGGAATGCGAGGGGGCAAGACCGGGTGGAACGGAACAGTACCCCCCCTTCAAAGGACGGCTTCAAGACGGCAAATAAGACCACCCGGGAACGGGCAAGGTGGGAGGGTGGGATGCAGCAGAGGAGAAGGGGGGCTGGGGAAAGGGACCAGAGAGGGGTCTGGAGAAAGAAGGCTGGCGCACAGGACCGGGATCGGGGACAGAGGCCCGACGAGGGGGAAGAGACCAGGCATAGAACCCTGGGCAGGGGTCTCCCCGGAAGCAGGACCAGGTGTAGGTCCCCAGGCAGGGGTCTCCCCGGAAGTAGGACCAGTTGTAGTAGCGGGACCAGGGACCTCCTCGGGAGTAGGAGACACCGACCAGGGCGGTGAAGAGGACCTGTGGCGTCAGGAACCCCGTCTCCCCCTGGGGCTGTGGCTGTGGCTGGGCACATAATACTAAAGACAAGAATACAACCTAAACCAGACAAGGGAAAACAAAGGGCAACATGCACACTGGGAAAGACAACAAGATGGGGAGAACATAGAGGAACATGGAGAACTTAATCAAACAACAGTGAATGAGGAATCCCAGAGGTAGTGAGGGTACTTGTCCAGCAGGTGGTGGGAGAGGACCATGAACGAGTGGAGGATGTGAGGGGAACTGTCCAAGGGAAGGGGAGGTGAGGTGCAGGGATAAGTCCAGGAATGCGAGGGGGGACAAGGGCAGGACCAGGTGGAACTTAACAAAAGGGCAGATTTGGCCCGATCCATAGATGTGCGACTTGGCTATAATAAGGTAATTTATAGGCCTGATATTCTATATTCTATAATCATATTTTAAATAGCATGTGTCCGGATGGCAGAATTCAGTACTGTATCTACAAAACCTTCTGTTTAATTAATCATCTTTATTCATTTGCTTAGATTTTTTGTACACGTGATCTAAAGAAGGTGCTGAATGAGCTCAGTGGCAATTATTCATGTCTGGTCAAAAGATAACAAAAAAAGTATATTCTCCTTTACAATTTACTAAGGCTGTGAAAAGTTAACGTGTTATTAACCATGTGTGTATGTGTGTGAGAGAGAGAGGGGGGGGCGGGGCGGGGGGTTTATGTCCTCAGCCCTTGTGTGGGTGAATGTAACAAGTTCCTAATGTTTTCTTTCCCTTATTATTTCATGCACACTTTATTCATTGTTTTAAATTATTGTTTTCTTTTAAGTTATTTTGTGCATCACTCTGTTTTGAATTTGATGCAAATCCTTTAGTGTTAAATGGCTGCATACAGCAAGCATTTGTTAACTGTAGCAGTACTGACTATCTGTATGTCATGTATGTCATATATGTCCTGATGAATTGAAAATGGGGGACCCTGATGTAAACAAGACGAAAGTCTTTCTCTGGTCTGCATCGCCTTAACAATTGTGTGTATTGAGCTGTACTGTATTGTACCCATTCTGCAATCTGTTAATAAAGTTTTCAATCAATCAATCAATCAAACTCTCATGTTGATAAGAGTATTAAAACTTGAAGAATATCCGTTTATGGCAGATAAAAAAAAAAAATGTGATTAATTTGCGAGTTAACTATGGACAATCATGCGATTAATCATATTAAATATTTTAATCGATTGACAGCACTACAATTTACTCAAACCTAGTAACAGACACAATATTTCTGACACTGGAAATACATTCCCTGCGATCCATAAGTGGTCTGCACACGGCGGGCGACCGACGTCGCCTGGCAATGCGGTCGCCTGGCGCTCAATGACAATCGCTTAGCCCCCCACACCAGAGGCGACCGTTCACAGGTATAATAAGCTATGTGTCGCTCTGTTTAGCTGGGGGTGTTTCCCCCCGGGAGATATAGGAGGGCGGACCGCCGGGACCGGACGTTAGGTTGTCGTGAAGCGGGTTAGCAGGTAGCTGACGCTGTGTTGTGCGTTACGAGGGAGTATTAACCTGTAAACCCCATATTGAGCTGGAATTAAACCACCATATACGAATACAACCTCTCCTCATTCTTCCTGACATTACTGCATGCCTGATCGCTACGATACGTTCATTACCACCGATTGGACAAGTATTGTTATGCAGCTGCTGAAAGAGAATGTTTTTTTCACAGAAGACGCAAACTGTTTTGTTCTCAACCATCATTTTCTTTGGACAATAAACCTTACAAACTACATCAGCTGCAGCCTGGACATTAAACTCTGTCAACATCCACAGCTTCTTTTGTTACCCGAGTATAAAACACTAGTAGGTGCATCGTGGCGCATTGTTCATTTATTAGTTAATGACAAGCGGCCACTATAGCTTCTCAAACTAACGTTATTTATTTAAATTGTTCCCGTTAATAATAATGAACATAATTAGCATGGTAATAATACGTAGGTTATTGATCAATGAATGTATTGTAAAGGTGTACAAATGATACACCAGTAGAACTTCTGCACTACTTCTACTGTAGAAGTCATGTTATTTCCTCATTGTCCTGCCTGCCGTCGCCTAAAAAATAGGATTGAGGCGATATTTAGTGAGGCGACAGAAATAGCTTGCCGACCGTCGCTTCAAAATCTCCTGCCGTGTGTGTTCTCTCATTCATAACAATGGAGGCGATACAATTCTGTCGGTCGGCTCGCTAAAAAAATCGGTCGCCTGGCTAAAATCGCTCGCCGTTAGATGTGCAAATGGACCTTGTAGATGTTGAGCAATCTTCCATTTACTTAGGTATGTATTTTTAGGGGGATTTTCAGAAAATATGGCTAGGGCCTAAGAGGTTAAGTGCTGCCTTCAAATGGAAATGCTACCTTCAAATAGAACATGTCTGTGTTCACAAGAAAAGTCCATATGAACGACCCACTGGTATTCAAAATGTTGTAAGTGGAAGATCGTCAAGACGCATTGCCCAGTTGCCTAGCAACGGTGTCTTCACGACTTCAACCTACTTAAAGTCGTAGGGTGACTAAGTGGCGCAGTGGGCAAGGTGCTCGCGGTTCAAGCCCAGCTCTCGGCGTTGCTTCCGGGCCGGCTTGGCTGGTCAGCAAAACAAAGGAGATGATTGTGGACTTTAGGAGGTCGGGGGTCAGGGACTACAGCCCCCTCAGCATCGACGGGGCACCGGTTGAGAGAGTGAACAGTTTTAAGTACCTCGGAGCCCACATATCCGAGGACTTGACATGGACCACACACATTGACAGTGTTGTGAAGAAGGCACGGCAACGCCTCTACTTCGTCAGGCGCCTAAGGAAGTTCCAAGTCAGTCAGAAGATCCTTAAGAACTTCTACTCATGCACAATAGAGAGCATCCTGACTGGCAATATCACCTCCTGGTTTGGGAATAGCACCGCACAAGACTGTAGCAGACTACAGAGAGTGGCCCGTTCAGCCGAACGCACAATTGGAGGGGGGCTTCCCACTCTCCAGGGAATTTACAACAAGCAGTGCATGGGTAAGGCTAAGAGAATTATCAAAGACTCCAGTCACCCAAACAACTGCCTCTTTGAACTGCTGCGGTCAGGCAAGCGATACCGGAGTCTCATGGCAAGCACAGAAAGAAGCTTCTATCCCCAGGCCATCAGGGTGCTCAACGAAAAGCAACATTCTCAACTTGAGTTGAATGAATATGCAATAATACTAAATAGAAATAAACAAATTTGTATATTATATATGTATATATACACACACACTCAAAATATTATAACAACATAAGGAAATGAGTCAAAACAAACATAGAATAGATCAATAATAATATCAAAAATTATCAAAAATTATCAAAAACAACAATGTAAGAGCATTGAGTAATGCAAGACAAAAATATTACTATATTACTATATAATGTAATCTACTTAGCCTATAGAAGTGACAACATGTCCATAGAGTCATTTAAACCTGCAAAGAGGTGGCCTGTAGTCTATCAAAATTCAATAAATACCAATGTATAAATACAATAAATAAATAAAGTGTTCTACTGGCCTATAAAAATGATACCATGTCTATGGAATAATTTAAACCTTGGAGTGAGGTGGCCTGTAGTCTATCGATCCAGCGACTTTCTTTCTGGTTTAGAATTCTTTGTCTAATTCCTCCTCTAGACGTGAGTGGAACACTATCAATTCCGATAGCTGTAAATAAAACAGAGGTACTATGGTGAACTTCATGAATATGTTTAGCCATTGCATAATCCATGTTGTTAGTTTTGATAGTATATTTATGATCTGCCAGTCGATCAAGTAGGCGGCGTTTCGTACGACCAACATAAAAAGAGTCACATTTGGAACAAGACAGTATATAAATAACATGTGTTGTTTGACAATTAATAAAGCTGTTAGAAGTATATGTCTGTTTTGTAACTGGGTGGGTAAAACCTTTTGATCTTACCACCACATCGCATTGTTTGCAGTGACCACATCTATACGTTCCTATAGGAGGCTTTGGTAACCATGTAGATTTAACATCTGCCGGTAGATGGCTTCGTACTAATTTATCTCCGAGATTGGGAGCTCTCCTAAATGTACAGAGGGGCGGGTCAGGGAATATGTTAGACAGGGCCTCATCACATTGGATCAAGCTCCAATTCTTTTTAATTATATTGCGAACAGCAAGGGCCTTAGTACTATAAGTGGTAGAGAAAAACACCCTATCGGTTTTCTCTTTTAGTGTCTTTCTTTTTAAGAGGGAGTCGCGTTCTACAGTAGCGGCTTCAGATATAGCTGTTTTAAGAGTATTATGTGTATAGCCACGTTCTCTAAAGCGATCATACATTTCTCCGCTCTTTTCTCTAAAATCAGCCTCACTGTCACAGATTCTACGTACTCTTTTAAATTGGCCGTAGGGAACATTGTTGATCAAAGTAGAGGGATGGAAGCTCTCTGCATGTAAAATAGTATTTTTATGCGTTAACTTCCTGTACAATGACGTATGTAGGTCACCATTCAAATCTTTCGTGATTTTTAAGTCCAGAAAATGGATCTTATCAGGACTAAAATCTAGAGACAGTTTTATATTTGGGTTAGTGTTGTTCAAATAACTATGAAATGCTTTCAATTAATCAATAGTGCCTTTCCACCACATAATGATGTCATCTATATATCTGGCCCACCAGATGATCTTATCTTTAAATACGTTTTGAGTGTTGAACACATAGTCCTCCTCCCATTTTTCCATAAACAAGCCTGCATATGAAGGGCTAAAACATGCACCCATAGCACAGCCTTTTACCTGTCGATACATTTTGTCCTGAAATAAAAACACATTGTTAAGTAAAGTAAATTTAGTTAGTTCGACCAAAAAATCTGTAGGGGGGTCCTGTGAGTCAGTGCGAGTATCTAAAAAATGTCTCATGGCTGTCATGCCTTGGTCATAGGGCAATACTGGTGTAAAGGGCTTCTACATCCATTGTCACCAAGTAAGTGCCTGGTCCAATATTACCTTGCTCTTTGATTTTATTGAGAACATCTGTAGTGTCCTGTAAATACGCTAGAAGCATTGGAAGTAGTGGTTTAATAAAAAAATCTACGTATTTAGATATAGGTTCAGTTAGGCTATCGTTCCCTGAAATCACTGGTCTCCCTGGTGGTTCAGTAAGGTTTTTATGTATCTTAGGCAATAAATAGAAGGAGGCCATACGAGGGTTATCATTGTATAAGAACTTCAATTCTTG
Source organism: Notolepis coatsorum (assembly GCF_963971535.1). Taxonomy (NCBI): domain Eukaryota; kingdom Metazoa; phylum Chordata; class Actinopteri; order Aulopiformes; family Paralepididae; genus Notolepis; species Notolepis coatsorum. The sequence continues at coordinate 28,724,393 of NC_140180.1, forward strand.
GTCAGAGATAAGGTTATCATATTTCGACCTAACTAGCAAGTCTTTAAGTTCTTCTGCTAATATAGTTGACGGGTTAGAAGTAAGAGGGAGATAAAAAGTAGTGTCCTGAAGTTGTCGGGACGCCTCTTTAACGTATTGTTCTACACCCCAAACCACTATGGCTCCTCCCTTGTCAGCTCTCTTAATGACAATATTTCTATTATCAGAGAGTTCTTTGAGGGCATCTCGTTCGTTTTTAGTCAAATTATGGTGGACATCAGTGGCGTCGTTAGCCCTGGGCTTCCGGGGCTTTAGCCCCGGATGTTTTTCTCCTAGCCCCGGACCTTAAAAAAAAAAAAAAAAAAAATTGTTTACATTTTTTTTTTTTTTTTTTTTACTTTTTTTTTTTTTTTTTTTTTTTTATATATGTCAGCATCACCATTGTCTGTGCTGAATGTTTGTTAGTGTTTGGTATTTTTTGTTGGTTTTTAGTACTTTTAATCCATTTTTAGTAAGTAGTTTTCATTTGATCCTATCATTCTTTCATTCACCGATTTGTGGACTTGAAGATGTGCACTTTAACACAGCAGCACCTGGAGCCATCCATACCCATGTCCAGTGTCCACTGACAAAGACATGCTCATGATACTGTGATAAACTATAATAAGCTTTAATCGAACCCTGGTTCATTTCCTCGGATAGTCCGGTTGGTTTGGGGTGGTGTGAAAGCTCATTCACTCTTGCAAGTGAACCCTGCTACAGTTCATTTGAGATGTGAATGCAAAGCGGACCAAAGGCAGGAAAAGACCCAAAAATCGAATATTTCTTTTATGAGAAGACTGAAACATAATTATAATGAAACACACAATAGTTTTTTTTCGATTGCTTAAGCATGATTTTGAAAACAGGGCCCGGTGTTTCAAAACACACAATTAGCACAACCACACACACAATTATCAGAACACCTCAGATCCTTTGCTAAATTAAACACTTGTCAAAACCATACACTAATTTATAAAAACTACATTTTGTTACCATATGAAACACACGTTTCATATGACTCAATTCTGTTTGAACCAGTTACACACACTGCTGTGCTTAACCTAAAACACATTTAGCAATTCTACTTCTCAGTGATTAGAGTACTGTAAGTGAAGTACGCAGAGAATGTGCAAATATACAAGAAATTCACCAAACACTACACAAGACCAATGCTGTAGAGTAGACTGATGAAAATATAATTTATTTATCTACATATACCCAAATCAATGATGCAGACTGCTAAAAAAAACATTTTCTCTCCATATACCCAAATCAATGATGCAGACTGATGAAAATATAAATGTTCTCTCCATATAACCAAATCAGTCAACATTTCAACATGGAGAATCACAACAAAACATGTCCCAGTTTTCATGCTACTATGTGCATAACACTGTAAGCTCAGCAAATATCAGACAAACATAAAATACTGTATCCAGTACAGGTTAAAATTACAGTAAAACAAAAACAATTTTGAAAAAATGTAAATAGAGTACAGAAAATACTAGAAATGATCTCTTTGCCTATGGATCTGGCAAGATCATTTTTTGTTGTGATTCTCCATGTTGACATGTTGACGGATTTGGGAAAATGGGAGAAAATGTATATTTTCATCAGTCTGCATCATTGGTTGTCTTGTGTAGTGTTTGGTGAATGTATTGTATATTTTCACGTTCTCTGTGTACAGTACTTCACTCTCTTTCCATTTTGGTTGAAGACAGGTGAACTCACCTGCTGCATTTTTATAGTGCTTAAACCTGATTGGTGTATCTACAATTAAGCAATGGTGTGTTTGTGCATCTGATGGCTGTGTTTAACCAATTGGCTCATATGTGTGGTAATTTGACATTCTGTGTCTAATGTAATGGAAGTGTGTTTAGTGTTTTGCAAATCACTGTGTGTATTGTTTTGCAAAAAGTGTGAGGCTGACATTGTGCTTATAGGGGTGCAAATCTGGGCCTACGTTTTGCTCCTTGAGTGTAAGGTTTTGATAATTGTGTAATACTTTTGATTTGAGTGTTTATGCAATTGAAGAAAACTGTAAAGACTAGAGATGAACTGTTTATTTCTTTTGTACATAGGCTGTGCATAATGTTTGTTTGTTTGTTTGTTTATTTGCTTATGTGTATGATTCTTAACTGTTTTTATTTTGTTATTGGTGTATACAGTATGTGTGTATGTATGTACAGTATATGTATATATATTATATATATATGTATATATATGTGTATATATGTATATTTGTACTCCTGTTGGGGCCTCATGGACCAGATCAATGTTTTATCTGGCAAAATAAAGGTTAAATAAATAAATAAGAAACTGATGATTTGGTCCTGTTAACTTTGAATTTTCTATGGGAACTGCCCAGATCCCTCTCATGGACATGGACCTCACTTTGAGAACCTCTAATGATTCGAGTTCTTCAGTATTCATCTCTAATTACTCTAAAATTGCGTATTTCTGTGTTTAAAAAAAAAAAAAAAAAAGGGGGGGGGGAGCCCCCCTCCACCCCCCCGGGCTGAAGCCCCCAATGTTTTCTAACCCTAAAAACGCCCCTGGTGGACATGTGTCTTGCTATTAGTTAATTTCTTTACTTCATAATTAACTTTTTTCTCGAATGTGCTCAACGACGTAGTATTCTGTACTACTGGACAAAAATATTATTTAGGCTTAAAAGGAGTACAAGGAGTAATAATATTTTGACTAACTGGGGTAAACACACACTGTGGATTCTGCTTATACCATGCCTTAATGTGTAGATTCCTATAAAAACGAAACAAGTCTGTTTTTAATTCAAAGTCATTGGGGAGATTGGTAGGGGAGAAGGAGAGACCCTTGGATAATACCTTGTTCTGCGCATCAGTAAGCTGTACGTCTGGCAAGTTGATCACTACCTCTGTTGGCTCCGTGTGTGATATTTGCGATGCAGGTTTCTTTCTCCCCCTCCTCGTCCTCTTCCTCTGTTTTCCTTGTGGGGTGTCCGTGTGTCCTTGTCTTGGCTCGTTAGAGATTGGTCTTCTCCTAAAAAATCCACTCCGGGGTTCCTTCGTGGGGCATCAGAGTCTTCTTCTTCACTGGTGAAGTTGAAGGAGACAGTGCGGGGACGTGTGCGCTTGGGTTCATGGAAGTGTTGAGCCTTGCGTCTATGCCATGCCATGGGTTGGCAGCCCCTGGTCTGTGCCATGAGTAAACATTGTTCTCTTTAAAATCTTTTTCATCCCGCTGGAATTTCAGGAGCTTATCTTGTTTGAGTGTCATTGCGAATTTGTTCAAATGTTCTGTCAATTTGATTTCAGAAATATTTCTATTAGATAATAGAAATATTGTCATTAAGAGAGCCGACAAGGGAGGAGCCATAGTGGTTTGGGGTGTAGAACAATACGTTAAAGAGGCGTCCCGACAACTTCAGGACACTACTTTTTATCTCCCTCTTACTTCTAACCCGTCAACTATATTAGCAGAAGAACTTAAAGACTTGCTAGTTAGGTCGAAAGATGATAACCTTATCTCTGACCAAGAATTGAAGTTCTTATACAATGATAACCCTCATATGGCCTCCTTCTATTTATTGCCTAAGATACATAAGAACCTTACTGAACCACCAGGGAGACCAGCAGGGCCGGACTGGGGAAATAATTCATACCGGGAGATATAAAGATTTTTGTAACAAAGACTTAATTTCCTGCATTCTGGTGAATTTTAGTGCATGTGAATCACAAACTAATGAGCCAACAATTGCTTAGTACAATGTACTGTTATGGACCTCAAATAAAACTGTTGTGGCACTAGCAATGCTACTCTCTCCACCTTCAAAAAGAAAAAAGCAAGAGCACAACATATTTTTCTATTTACTATTATAATACAGTTAACCACTCTCTCCTGTAAGGGCCTTTCTTTTTCTTTGTTTTATGCCTCTCTCCTCCACCCTTTCTCTTTCTTCCACTGTCCATCTTGACATCAACGTTAATTGACTTTCGCTCTACTGTATCTCTCCCGAGTCCCTCACTACCTGGCTCACTGCCTGGCTGTTATTCTGCATCTGAGTGCCGTCTGCCATTCCATTCGCCGCCTCTGCTGTCAATCAGTTGTATCGCCTGGTCCCGCCTCCACCAATCACAAGCGGCAGCGCGGCTCCATTGTGTGTGTGTGATCCGCGTGAGGGAGAGACTCAGATAGTTCTCCAACTCTGTCGCAGACAGTGAAATCCTGGTTGTTCCCCACCCACCTAGGTTATCTAACTATCGCGCCGCGCCGCCGCCACAACTAGAAACAATGGCCTGGCAAAAAAATAATAATAATAATAATAAAAAAATTATAATTATTATTATTATTTTTTTATATAATTTTTATTTTTTTGATCCGTGCAGGCCAGGCCACCGGGAGAACTCCCGGTGCTCCCGATGGCCAGTACGGGCCTGGAGACCAGTGATTTCAGGGAACGATAGCCTAACTGAACCTATATCTAAATACGTAGATTTTTTTTATTAAACCATTACTTCCAACGCTTCCAGCGTATTTACAGGACACTACAGATGTTCTCAATAAAATCAAAGAGCAAGGTAATATTTGACCAGGCACTTACTTGGTGACAATGGATGTAGAAGCCCTTTACACCAGTATTGCCCATGACCAAGGCATGACAGCCATGAGACATTTTTTAGATACTCGCACTGACTCACAGGATCCCCCTACAGATGTTTTGGTCGAACTAACTAAATTTACTTTACTTAACAATGTGTTTTTATTTCAGGACAAAATGTATCGACAGGTAAAAGGCTGTGCTATGGGTGCATGTTTTAGCCCTTCATATGCAGGCTTGTTTATGGGAAAATGGGAGGAGGACTATGTGTTCAACACTCAAAACGTATTTAAAGATAAGATCATCTGGTGGGCCAGATATATAGATGAGATCATTATGTGGTGGAAAGGCACTATTGATGAATTGAAAGCATTTCATAGTTATTTGAACAACACTAACCCAAATATAAAACTGTCTCTAGATTTGAGTCCTGATAAGATCCATTTTCTGGACATAGAAATCACTAAAGATTTGAATGGTGACCTACATACGTCATTGTACAGGAAGTTAACGCATACAAATACTATTTTACATGCAGAGAGCTTCCATACCTCTACTTTGATCAACAATGTTCCCTACGGGCAATTTAAAAGAGTACGTAGAATCTGTGACAGTGAGGCTGATTTTAGAGAAAAGAGCGGAGAAATGTATGATCGCTTTAGAGAACGTGGCTATACACATAATACTCTTAAAACAGCTATATCTGAAGCCGCTACTGTAGAACGCAACTCCCTCTTAAAAAGAAAGACACTAAAAGAGAAAACCGGGTGTTTTTCTATACCACTTATAGTACTAAGGCCCTTGCTGTTCGCAATATAATTAAAAATAATTGGAGCTTGATCCAATGTGATGAGGCCCTGTCTAACATATTCCCTGACCCGCCCCTCTGTACATTTAGGCGAGCTCCCAATCTCGGAGATAAATTAGTACGAAGCCATCTACCGGCAGATGTTAAATCTACAAGGTTACCAAAGCCTCCTATAGGAACGTATAGATGTGGTCACTGCAAACAATGCGATGTGGTGGTAAGATCAAAAGGTTTTACCCACCCAGTTACAAAACAGACATATACTTCTAACAGCTTTATTAATTGTCAAACAACACATGTTATTTATATACTGTCTTGTTCCAAATGTGACTCTTTTTATGTTGGTCGTACGAAACGCCGCCTACTTGATCGACTGGCAGATCATAAATATGCTATCAAAACTAACAACATGGATTATGCAATGGCTAAACATATTCATGAAGTTCACCATAGTACCTCTGTTTTATTTACAGCTATCGGAATTGACAGTGTTCCACTCACGTCTATAGGAAATAGACAAATAATTCTAAACCAGAAAGAAAGTCGCTGGATCGATAGACTACAGGCCACCTCACTCCCAGGTTTAAATGATTCCATAGACATGGTATAATTTTTATAGGCCAGTAGAACACTTTATTTATTGTATTTATACATTGGTATTTATTGTATTTTGATAGACTACAGGCCACCTCTTTGCAGGTTTAAATGACTCTATGGACATGTTGTCACTTCCATAGGCTAAGTAGATTATATTATTATTATATAGTAGTATTCTTTTGTCTTGCATTACTCAATGCTCTTACATTGTTGTTTTTGATAATTTTTGAATTTTTTTTACATTATTATTGATATATTCTATGTTTGTTTTGACTCATTTCCTTATGTTGTTATAATATTTTGAGTGTGTGTGTATATATATATAATATACAAATTTGTTTATTTCTATTTAGTATTATTGTATATTCCTTCAACTCAAGTTGAGAATGTTGCTTTGCCTTCATTCATTTGGGACCAGCTGTCCCCCCTTGTAATTAGTCACTCCCTGAGTTTTGTTTTTTTCTTTTTTCTTTATTTAGTCACAGTATTGTCTTGTCACAGCTACAACACCCTGAAGAAGGCCATGTAGGCCGAAACATGTCGGTTTTTTTAATATTTTTCTAAATAATGTAAGCCAACAAATAAAGGCTTTTTAAAAATTTGTAGAGCTGCCTTGGATCTCAACCTTCTTTTATAAACTAATAAAGAAACTTGAACTTGAACTTGGTCGTTCATACTAATACAATTGGCAGTATTAGGGGGTGGGAAAGCCGGTGGGTGGGGATCGGACATTGTGGACAGCGACTACAGGTCGGTTGGTGCGCCTGTACAGCAGAATCAGGAAAGTATCGGGGGCAGCGTGAGCCTCCCATGTGCTACTCCTCGCCACTGAGAGATTGTGCTGTACAGGTGAACAGATGCGACGGCTGCCTCCTCATGTACCGGAGGGGACACGTGATGCAAGGCTTCGTCCACATTGCAGCCGACCAGTGGGAGGCATGGTCTAGCAACGTTCGAGACAGGGGAGGGAAGAATTGGATAATACGAAATTGGGATGGGAGAAAAATTGAAAAATGGGGAGAAAAAGTATATAAAAAAAAATAAAAACACTTAAAGTCGAGACCACAAACTCACAAGTTCAATTTGAAGGCAGCATTGAGCCAGAAATTTTTTCGTTAGCAAGGTTTTAGTGAAAATGCATGTGTTTGTGAAGTACTGAGCATACGACAAGATAAATGAGACTTGGATTATACTGCACAAGTTGTGAGAGGGTTTGGACACCGGCATTTTGCTGTTGTTTATTTTACGTTCACTCTGGAGACATGAATTCAAGGCATCACAGGGTGATTAATTGATATACAAATTATCCTTTTTGGTTAAAGTTGTAACGGTTCACCGTTCCCTGACCAGACTCCCCCTGCTGCTCCCCCCTCCCCTCCTGTCCATCTAAGGACTCATGAACAGTCCCCACCTTTGCACAGACTTTCCTCTGCTCCTCACTTGCCCCAACCGTTGCCACCTACTGGACAGATGCTGCCATTGCTCCTCCTCCATTTGTTTATTGTTAAAGTATCTGTTTTTATGTGTTTTCTCCCCTTAGTGTTAAACCTTCCGCTGTGTCTGTTATCCTGTGTGCTCCTGTGCTTTTGTTAGATGTTTATTCCGTCCTTTAGTGTTTCCCCAGTGTGTTCAGTTTGTTTCCCTTCCCAGGTGCGTCTTTTTCCCAATCACCCTCACGTGTCAATTAGGCTGTGTATATCTGTCTTGTCTGCCAGCTTCCCTGTGTCGGTTCATTGCTTGTTTGTGTTCCTGGGCCCTATTCCCTGTACTTGGTTCAACTAAGTCGATCAAAAGTCCCATTATCCAGATTCAATTAACCCAAATCCAGGCTTTCCCTGTTCCTCGAATGCTGATTCAGTCTTGTTAATTCAAACCAGACTTGATACTCAGGATAATTGCGAGCGGCCGCCTCACCTGAAAAGACAGCAGGTGTCAATCGCAGAAATCCTGATTTTCTAACGGCATTGATTGATTGATTGATTGAAAACTTTATTAACAGATTGCAGAATGGGTACAATACAGTACGGCTCAATAGCCTCGCCGACAAGTTAAATGCATAATCTACTATGTTAAGTCCCTCATTACCCCAATCAATCAGATTATATTTCTTTAAATGTGCCTGCTGGCAGTAGGCTTAATGGAATGAATAATCGAATGAGATCTTGCTAGCAAAAATTATTAGTTCAACTCTTTCAGAATAAGTAGATACAAACAAGCCCAAAGAGTATCTAATTGATACGAATTAAAAAAATACTTATGAGGATATCTGTACTGTATGCGCTCGGCTTAGGTATCATGTACTTTATATATAAATACATGTTTCGGCGCGACCCCCGAGATAACGTGTCAGAGAGGCTTGGACGGATGTTATACAGTTTCACTATTAATCAGGTTTTTATCTGTTTCGGACATCATCCATACAGTACATGCATTGAATTGATTAACCTTTGGTTTATACCAGTGACACCTCATGTTCATCATCAGATAACAGTGCTTGAACAGATAAATGCATTTTCTCAAATTCATTCATCAAAACGCCAAAGGCTCATTAAATTTCTCAAATCCGTCAAACTGCGCATCTCATCAGACATTTTAATCCCAGTTACAATATCACAATAACGTGTGATACAATCCACAATCCACAGATTCAGATTTGTCGGAATTCATATCGACAGTCCACGCATAAAGACGCTTCAATTTATGCTTGAATGAAACACAATCCGGGCACTCCGTTTAGTAAATACATCAACAGCGAAGAATATGAAACGAATCAGAGCCAAAAGTTAATGGGATATTCATAAAAAAATATCCCAGTGGGATTCACATTTGCAATGCTCCGCGTTATTAAAATAACCACATAGTGTGTGTGTCGCGACGCGTGAGCGCCATATCCGTATATGACATGCATTATTTAGGACAAGTAAATCTATAGGCTAAATATGATTTATTATCAGCATTTTAGGTATATTATTTTACATTTCAAAAGCCTCCTCTAGAAAAACGAAGCACAAAAACATAATCCAGAATGGTATAATGGGATCTAGACTGTGAGGATTATTTCAGGAAGCGAGCTGGCATTTCTTTGCGAGGGCGTGGCCATGCAGGTTATCCAGCTAACTGAACTAAACCCTGCGCTGGAGCAGGTTCAAACTTTCTGATCTGTTGCCATAGTGATTTAGACAATCCGACGTCGGGGAACGGAAAGGTCTGGCTTAAGTCAAGCTATCCTGAAAATTATCTGGCTAACTCAGTTAGCCAGGTACGAGGAACAGGGCCCTGGTCTGTCTGCTGTTGATGTTTCATGTTTCCTGATTATCCTGTCCTTGCTGTTACCCTTGTCCTTGCTCTGTCATTCGTTCCTTGTCTCCCTATGTCAGTAAGTCTAGTTTTCAGTTTGTGTTACCATCTTTGTTTTTTTGTGTTTACAGTTCGTTTTGGTCAGTGTTTGTTTGTAGATAGTTTGTGCCTTTCCCTTGCCAGCTCTGCTGAGGTTTTGTTTCATGCTTTTTGTACCCTGCTCACTGCCAGCTTTGCTGTGCCTTTTTGTTGTGAATATCTTTGTTGCTGACCTTTTTTGAGTAAAGCCTTTTTTGATAAACTTCACCCCTGGCTCCACATCTTGTCTGCCTATTCTCTCCTCGTCCTGTTCTGCAATTGGGTCCTCGACAACACTATCCTTAACAAAAGTGCTTCTTTAAGGAACAAATCATTCACACACACTTCAATCATATAGATCAACAACTCAAAAGGACCACTAAAAGGGTGCTCATTCCAAGGAATTTCAATAATTTCAAGGTTCAGGATGGAAATTCTTTCTTTCTTTCTTTTTTTCTCAGTACAATACAGAATCAATACCATAGTAATATAACAATGTATAGAACGAAGATTTCTATGTAGCCACTGCCCCTCCTCCCCCGGGATAGTTTATTTTGAAAAACAGCCTCTAATTACTCATCTCCCATGAGTTTTGACAGGGGAATGGAGATATGTTTTCAATGAGAACTTGGATTGTGAGCAACCTTTTTTGCTGTCTGAACATTATGTCAATACTCTATGTCTATTAATATGCAATAAACATGGAGGGGGCGTTCTGAGACATTTTCATAACAGAACAGAAGTGCTCACCATTTATGCAGCAAACTCTAGGTGTCAAGGTATTGGTGTCTTAACGACCGTGTTTACATTTTGCACAAACTATTTGTAACAAATAGTATCAACCCAACAGCTTGAGACAACAACAATGAGATACAATGGAGCATGAAAATGGCTATCATTAGGCAAAGATATAATGTCCCAAGCCTCTACACACTCCGAATCTTAATAACCTGAGTAGGCGTTGAACTTGAATTGTGACACAGTGTTGTGCTGCATCTCAAATGATTCCTCAGGGTCCCAGCTTGCCAATGGTGTATGACTCTTCATGCACCCAGACCCCCCTAGAGGGACCTGAGCCCCCCCTAAAGGTCAAACTCTGGGGACACCCCTGGTGTGGGTAATATCATCACTTCCTGAAAAGATTTTTCCCCATCTTATCAGTCATGCATGCCTTGTCTCTACTAGCCATGGTTTAGCCGGGGTGCAAACAGTGAGCATCTCCATTGTCTTTAGAACCTGGTCAAACATGGCTGGACCCCGGCTAAGACAGCCACCTTTCACAACCTGGCCAAAGCTGTCTGGGGACTGTTGTACCATCATTGTTTAGCTTGTGTACCACAATTGGTGGTGTGTATTTTGAAGGGTTTACAAGAAACGCAATGGAGACAGAAACCCAACCGTACCATACCATGCTGACCATGGCTAGGCCCAGCCAGGCTGAACATAAAGAGTTGACCAATCAACAAATCAAATAGCTGAAATGAATATAAAATCAGAAACATGACAAGATCTCCCCATAGTAAAGTTAATAAGATGACTTTTCGCAAACGACAAAAGCAGCTCATTCTAAACTCGAGCTCCTGTCACAGCATTGTCCTTTAATGGCTTCTCCTGTCCTTTAATCATGCCACATTTCAGAGCAGATGGGTAACACAAAGGGGTGCTATTCATTCTCATTCTCCTTTTTAGCACTTCTTTCCACTCTGCTTGTTTCTACATTGAGGTAATTACCATTCAGCACTATCCTGAAGGCTCCGGGTGTGAAATGCAATCAGCGACCAGGCAGGATTTAACTCCCATATTCCCATATGTTGGAGCAGTAAAGTCCCGGCCATTGATTTAGCTGTAACAGTCTCCCTCCTCTCCTGGCTCTGTCCACTCTGGCACTGACTTTTATGCTCTATTCTAACGATATTGATAATAGATAGACATTGTTTTAAAGATGTTTTCTAGGCAGGGCATGCTGATGAAGTATGAGGCTTTGCTTAACGGAGATTATGGTAAATACACTAGGATATACAGTGTAAAAGTATTTCCGTTTAGTTATGGATTTTGCTCCACGCCGCCTTGAAGCGTGAGGTGTAGTTAAAAGCTCTAGATGGATGTGTGCAGCTTGTAAAGATAATCACTCAGTGCCCAATAAAATCACCTTGTTTAAAATTCACCTAAAGCCAACTATGTGGACAGTGTTGGACATGGCATAATGGTAGCTAACAGCAACATTAGGATGCATGTCCATGAGAAGCCATTTCACATGACAGACACATACCTGTACCACTCCACACACGGGTCATACGCTGCCTCTCTGTGCCAATACAAACTCAACTATGACATTGTTTCCAGGACACACAATAATCTGTGACAGCCTGCCACAAAGCCATGGTCACTAAACGAATATTTTGCAAACTGACAAGATAACAAATAAACAGCACGGTACTTGTGTTACATGTACACCGTCTATTACCCTGGCAACGGTGTGACTCATCATGCATGCCTCAGCCTGGTAACACCACAAACGACTGATAAGAGGATGTGGGTAACACTGTACATACGATGCATACCGGTTCACGCATTCAATTATGTTAGACGGATGAAATGTTGAGTGCATTATATTATCACATTTTGGAGCTCAGGCACGTACAGGTGGACAGCCCCTTGCTTACTAATGAGGCGCAGAGGGCCATATAAAATGCTACTGTAGCAGTCCTACTGTAAATCAAACGTACAGGCATTTGAAAACCTCTTCCTATGTGCACATACTGTTCCCTGACTTCTCCACAACATTTACAGCTATATTAGACTGATTAATAGCCAAAAAGCTTGGAGACATGGGAGTAACAAATCATCTCTTTCAGCGGAGGTCAGTAGTACCATTATACACAAATTACCTGTCATTATGCCAACTGTTCATTGTTCAAATTGTCGAATAATGCAACATAGGCAGGACTTTTAATCAATGGAAAAAACACTATAGTGCCAACCTTCACACCTAGGGCATAAGAGTAAGACTAAAGACATTACTTAATTTGAGCAGACGGGCCCCCTAGTATGACCCCTGTGATCTTGTGTGGTACACCCACCAGCCAGCTTTTAGGGGCAGTACAGTTAGAGGAATAATCAGCTTCCTGATCCATGCTTCCCCCTTGTCAAAGCAAAGCAAGCTGGAGAGAGTGATCACAATATAGGTGACAAGAAGGCCGTTTTCCCCCTTCAGTTACCCAGGGATGAATTGCTGCAGACACATGCTCTTTTTTTGTGCAATGTCCTGACACAGACTGACATACGTACACATTCACATCAGCGACCTGCCCATACATCTACAGTTTACTGACATACGTACACATTCACATCAGGGAGCTGCCCATACAACTACAATCTACTGACATACATACAGATTCACATCAGGGACCTGCCCATACAGCTACAGTTTACTGACATACAGTATGTACACATTCACATCAGGGACCTGCCCATACAACTAGAGTTTTCTCATAAGAGTACACATTCACATGAGGGAGCTGCCCATACAACTACAGTTTTCTGCCAAAAGTACCCATTCACATCAGGGAGCTGCCCATACAACTACAGTTTACTGACATACGTACACATTCACATCAGGGAGCTGTCTATACAACTACAGTATTTTACTGTTAGATATTGAGTAGCTCCACTGTACCAGTTGGGGGTTAAGAGTCTTTACTCCTGTGAATTTCAACAGCCATTGTCGAGGAAGCGGAGAGCATTATTCTTCCTCACCTAGACGTACCTTTTCCTTTCTTTCCTGGCTTAGGAGACAATGATTGATATCAGCCAATTAAGGAGAGGGGTGATTAGGTGGCCTTGATGTCAGATAACTGATTGGCAATTTGGCCAGGAATGCCAGGGAACCCCCTACGCTTTACAATAGAAGCCCTGGGTTATTGTTGGGACATCGGTTTAACGTACCTTCTGAAGTACAGTATGGCTCTGGAAACGACCCTGTCCCTGCCACCAGTGATGCAGTGGTCATGGGACGGGGTTACACGCCATTCCACCTCTGAGCAGGAGCACACGTATGCACATGCACGGATGTGCACGGGCGTGCACACAAGAATGCGTTCCACTCGACTCTGCGCCAAGTACCCACCTGCCTACTTTGCATAACAATAGCTCAGGTCGTCAGGTGTGTTCAAATACTACAGTTGGACCATTCACACAAAACCTTTCAATGAAATGTGTTACATTCCATTCCTAGAGGCAATTAGGCATTGACTTTATTCGCGATGGAACATTTATGCGCGGGAGCACGTGCACGTGCGGGGGCGTGCGTGTAATGTGACGTCATTAAAACACAGTGCAGTGCAACCCCTTATGAAATCACCACTGCACCACTGCCTGCCACCTCTAGTTTGACCAGTTCGACCCTCTCTAGCTCTGTAGGACACTATCCTGGGGCTATGCCACTTTGACAACCTAGGATGGCTTAGAGTAGACGACAGAGTACAGCAACTTGCAATGGGCCTGGTCTACAAGATACACTACGCGACCAAGGTACCCATGTACATGTCAAAATACTTCCCAAAGGTCAGTGAATACCACGATCACAACACCAGAGGGAGCTCCACAAATCATGTAAAACCCAGATTCGGCTCAAACAAGGGACTAAACACGTTTCGCAATTATGCCACATCAATGTGGAACGCCCTGCCTAAAGCTGTAAAGGAATGTGAATCACTACCCACCTTCAAAAACACTCTCAAAAAACACCTACGTGAGACTGCAATTCGAAACTGGCCCCTACAAATGTCCTAACCTAGTTGTACAGTAAATGACCAAGTAAGGCTTTGTCAATATTCCAATGTACAGTGTAAAATGTGTGTGTGTCCCCTACCCAACCCCCCCCCCCCCCCACCTCCAATGTACAGCCCTCACCCAACCCCACCCCACCAACCTCCTCCAATGTACAGTTTCTACGCCAAATGTATATACACTCCTTTTCTGGACACTTTTGTATCACAAACAGTACTGTATTTGCAAATCTGATATGTCATAAATGTATAGATGTAGCAGTACTGTCTATCTGTATGTCATGTATGTCATATATGTTATGATGAATTGAAAATGGGGGACCCTGATGTAAACAAGACGAAAGTCTTTCTCTGGTCTGCATCCCCTTAACAATTGTATGTATTGAGATGTACTGTACTGTACCCATTCTGCAATCTGTTAATAAACTTTTCAATCAATCAATCAATCAATCAATCAATCAATCAATCAATCAATCAATCAATCAATATGAGGAGCTAGCCAAGACGAGGAGCACGTTCAGCCACAGACTCATACCCCCCTGACACACCACTAACCGCCTCAGCCAGTACTTCCTGTCTAACCATCAGGCTCCACAACTATGGGTATGGACTGCTGCCAGCAGCTGGAGAAGTAACGGCAATAGAACATGAGAACCATTGGAAATGTCTGACTTTACTAAAACTACTAAACCCTGCACAGACTCTACTGAACCCTGCACATACTCTACTGAACCCTGCAGACTCTACTGAACCATGCACAGACTCTACTAAACCCTGCACCACAGACTCTACTGAACCCTGCAGACTCTACTAAACCCTGCACAGACTCTACTAAACCCTGCACCACAGACTCTACTGAACCCTGCATGCATACTCTACTAAACCCTGCACAGACTCTACTGAACACAGACTCTACTGAACCCTGCACAAACTCTACTGAACACAGACTCTACTGAACCCTGCACAGACTCTACTAACCCCTGCAGAGACTCTACTGAACCCTGCACAGACCCTGCACATTTTCTGGGGACATGGTCGATTATTACCGGTGGAAGGCGGAGTGGGAGGAGCTCGAGCTGCTTGGGAACCCGCTGAGGACTTTTGGAGTGACAAGGTTCCACCTTGTTGCAAGCTTGAGTGAGAAGGTGAAAAGGGATCTAGTCCTATCTAGCTGCAAGTCTGCAGAGGACATGTTTAATCGCCTTGCCAACAGGTATGGGAATAAAGCTAGGATCGTCCAGCTGATCGCAAGTGAGGTCCAGGGCCTACCCCCCGTGCGGGGTAACAACCCAAGGAGGGCTATTGAACTGATCCAGGCAGTGGAGAGGGCTCTAGATAATCTCCTGATTTTGGGAGAAGAGGACGTGATAAAGAACCGTTTGGTCGCTCAGTCCCTAGAAAGCAAACTGCCTAGCTCCCTAAAGAAGGAATGGATTGCTCACAAAAACGGGTTTGTTCCCCAGGACCACTTTGAGTGCTTGCTTCAATTCCTAAAAAAGCAGGAGGCAATCCTGGAGGAGCTTGACCAGCTAGAAGCAAGTCCTGGAGAGAAGCATGGATGACAAACCGGATAAGGGAGTGAGAAGATCGTTTTCCAGAGCCACTTCAGGCCAAAGAGGTCCTCAGGCAAAGCAGCAGTTAAGCTCCTGCACCTGCTGCGGCGATGAGGCACACCCTGGCAAGCTCTTTGCATGCAGAACCTTCAAAGAGTTGGACCTGGCAAAGAAAAAGGCTCATCTAAGGGCTCATGGCACATGCTATCGGTGCTTGAGCATCCACCCAAGAGATGGCCGTTGTAACCAAGGGTTCCTCTGCAGCAAATCAGGCTGTAGGAAAGAGGAACCACCACACAACTACCTGCTCTGCCCAAGGCCCACTACTCCGAGGAAGGAGAGCGGCTGTGAGGGGCAAGGTGGCTCAAAGGTGGAGAAGAAAGGCCTAGGCCTGACCAGCATCCAAGAAGAGGCCCTTTCTAAAGTCCCGGAAACATAAGGGCAGAGGTCAGAAAGGCATTTTCTAACAGAGCCTCGACTACAATGTGCACCAATACTGGCGTTGAACAGGAATACCCAGTGGTTATGATGTTGCTGGAAGTAACAACAAATTCTGGCCAGTTGATCGGCGACCTCATCGACCTCGCATCGGATACCAATTACATCGCGAATGATGCGGCCAAACGCCTCGGACTGACTGGTGTAAACATCAAGCTGATTGTCCACGGTATTGGAGGGATGGAAAAGACAGTGACAACCAAGCGGTATACCCTACGGCTGAGGGTGAAAACCTCCAAGGGGACCATGGCAGAACACAAACTGCTCTGCTATGGCCTGGAGAGCATTGCAGAGATAAGCTGATAAGCTGTTGGTCTGTCACTCCGCAACAGCTGTGGAAAATCTTTCCTGACGTCGCCACGGAAGACCTGGTCCGTCCTGAAAGTATCGACCTCCTGATTAGCCACAGGGTAGGTCGATTGGTCCCACAGCCAGTCAAAATGCAGGGAGATCTAGTCCTCTGGGATGGACCACTGGGGAAGACTGTCGGGGGAACACACCCTGACCTCTTTGAAATGGTCGATCTAACCATGCACCAGTCCGACACTCACTTCGCAAGATCCATGAGAACATCCTCAAGGAAGGACAAGGAGGTCCTTGTGGACTCAAGAGGCCTGACTGAAGACCTAGCAACAAAGGACGTGGTCCTCAGCAACACCACTGCCACCAACAAGGAGTTGTTTGAGTGGTTCAAGTGGGACAGCATCGGAGCGGCTTGTGATCCGAAGTGCGGGAGCTGCAAGTGCAGCAAGTGTCCCCCAGGAGGCAAAGAGATGACCCTTGGAGAAGAAAGGGACCTCAAGAAAATAAAGGACTGCCTCACCTATGTGCTGGCAGACAAACGCAGCAACACTCCTCTGATTGAGACGACCAAAGGAGTGGAAAAGATCCTGAGAGCTGACGGCTTCTCCCTCAAACCGTGGGTCTGGACGGGTCAAAGTGGGAGGAGTGAGGACTCCACTGACCCCAATAGAAGCTGCTCAACCTCGCCCAGAACCCTGATTCTCCCCAACCAGATGCAGGACGAGGAGAATAAGGCGGTGGGGGTTGGATACGAACCCGAAACAGACAAGCTCTGTGTTCTGACATTGATAAACTTCTCAAAGAAGCGAGGGAAGATGAGAACAGGGCTGGATCTACGAGAGGAGGAGATCAGGAGCAGCACACTTAACCCTCTCACCCGGTGCATGCTGTTAAGCCAGATTGCTGGTTTCTATGATCCCATCGGCCTTGCCTCACCTGAATCAGACTGGCCCATGAAGATCGCCAGCGAGATACCTCTGTTGCTGATCAAATCAAAGGACGCCAGAGGAAAGCATTCTCTGCAGCGGTCACCAGAGACCAGTCCAAACAGCTGTCAGGCCAGAGCGACGCGAAGTTGTGCGGAATTGTCGCCTGGACCAGACGAGCAGTGGAAACCTGGCTGGGTGGCAATGGCCAGGCTCCCAGAACAGCAAAGTGGGAGGCAGGCCCAAAGTTATCTGCAAAAGAAAGAGCAGCAGCTTTTCAGGATTTGGCTCTCGTGGCCAAGACGGTGTTGAATTCCGTGACACAACTCTGGATCGCTTGGTGGTTCGGAAGGAGGAGAGCACAGGACTCCTACTCTGCGGAAGAAGAGTCCAGTGCTGGACTGAGGACGGAGCAGCTGTGCCGCTAGTCCCATCTCAGTCATGGCTGGCTGCCCTACTGGTCAGAGAAGCGCATGAAGAAAATCATGAAGGTGTCGTGTCCACTCTGCTACGCACAAGGAGGAAAGCTTGGATTATGCAGGGACGAAGAGTAGTCAAGAAAGTATTCAATGACTGCCTTACCTGTCGAAAGCGAAAGGCCAAGATGTGCCAACAAGTGATGGCCGACTTCCCTCATGAGCGCACTCAAAGAGCCAACCCATTTGAGTACACAACTCTGGACCTGTTCGGCCCCTTTGAAGTGAGGGACGCTGTGAAGAAGCGGACGAAGCAGAAGGTCTGGGGCATTGTCTACTGTTGCATGGCCTCGAGAGCTGTTCACGCAGATCTCACTGATGACCTATCTTCAGAAAGCTTCCTCCAAGCATACTCCCGCTTTGTGGCACTGAGGGGCCATCTGAAGAAACTATGGTCGGATAGAGGAACCAACTTCATTGGCGCCAAGCCAGCTCTGCATGAACTGTACAAACACTTGGCCTGCCTTGAGACTGCATCCATGGAAGACATGGCGGCCAAGAATGGGACCGAATGGGAGTGGAAGTTCCACCCTGCAGATGCTCCCCATCGGAATGGGGCAGCGGAGGCTGCAGTGAAGCTTTTGAAAAGAGCGCTAACCAACCTCGGAGACGCAACAGAGGCACTCACGTGGGTAGAACTTCAAACCCTGGTCTACCAGGCGGCCAACCTGACAAATCAACGCCCTATTGACGCTAGAGCCCAAAGCCAAGAGGATGTAGTCGAGTATTTAATGCCTAACTCCCTCATCCTGGGCCGTGCCTCCGTTGTAGGTGATACAAGTGGACTCAACCTGTGCACCCATCCCTGGCGCCGACTGAGAGCGATTCAAATCGGGGTGGACAGATTCTGGGCAAAATGGAGTGAACTAGCTGGCCCAAATCTGTTTGTCCGCAACAAATGGCATCGGACAGAGCGGAACGTCAAGGTCGAGGATCTTGTCTGGATCGCCGACCAGAACGCGCTGAGAGGCCAGGTACGTCTGGGAAGAATCTTGTCAGTGTCTTGCCAGACAGAAAAGGGATCATCAGGGACGCTGATATCAAGACATGTGCCGGCCTCATCGTCTCCCCTGCAGGTGGACAGAAGAAGAGGAGCTCTCCACTGCCCACGACCGTCATCAGGAGAGACGTAAGAAGATTGGTGGTCCGTGGAGGACCAAACTCATCTGCCCGAGCTGCCCTGATGCAGTTCCCTGCCCACACCCCTCGCCCAGTTCATCGCCCAAGCCCCTGGATCTGGTCACCATCCCTAACCCCCCCCCCCCCTCTCGGCTGGTTGGTGGATGCCATGCGCTACCACCATGCCCCACACTCTGCACATACATGAAGACTAAGAGCATTCATACCCCATGCCCCATCGATCTTGGCACCACACACATCTGCCAAGAGACGTAGCTGACTTTGATCTATGCTTGCTCGTCTACACACACTCAAGAAAAAAAAAGACATTAAAATTAAAATAAAGAATATATAAGAAAAAAAATATTATAATGAAAATGTACAACAAAAAAAGGGTGTCGTTAAGAGGGGTCAATCTCTGATGTGAAGTAAGTTTTTGATCAAGCCAAGCAATCAGGAACTTAAGTGGGAGGTGTCGAACTCTTTAGGAGAAAAGAGAGCCAAATGTATTTTATTGACTCAAAATTACATATATTATTTATCCAAAACAAATGGTACAATTTAAATGTCCCCTAAATCAGGGGTTCTCAACCTTTCTGCTGTCAAGGCACCCCTGTGTCCAAAAAAAAATTCCAGGGCACCCCTACATACGATAAAGACTTTTCCGGTCCTGTCTTTTTTGCTACAATGATGACAAAAGTGCTTGCTTTCAAAATAACGTTTATTTAACGTATTGAAACCGGGAAACACATTTGTGTGTATATGCAGGCTATATAATGCATTATTAGCAGGCGTTTCAGGTCTAAATGTATAAATAAATATAGCAATAGTGTGACCATTTCTCAAACAGAAAATCATGTATTTATTTTTTTAAATACATAAAAATATCAATAAAGTGCTCTGTTGCAGCTGTAATGGCCATGTTTTGTCTGTAAATGTCTGATTAACTTGGAGGGTGCCAACGACTTGTTGGATAGCACTTGAGAACAAATGACACATTGTGGTTGTGGTGAACTTTTGCTCCCAGGGAATACAACAAAGCCATAATTAAGGTAACCATCTTCATATTTCCGACATTTTGCCAGTTTTGGTTTAGCCGAACATTTTAGCTTTTTATTATTAACAGCTTCTGTGTCATCATCTTCTGTGTCCAAGACTGGGTCAATCTCAGTGGTCGAATTGGTAATGGAAGGTACTGAATTGGTAT
Source organism: Notolepis coatsorum (assembly GCF_963971535.1). Taxonomy (NCBI): domain Eukaryota; kingdom Metazoa; phylum Chordata; class Actinopteri; order Aulopiformes; family Paralepididae; genus Notolepis; species Notolepis coatsorum. Next base: position 28,744,642 of record NC_140180.1, read on the forward strand.
TGGTAACTGTAACCTGTTTCGATGGACGAGTCAAAAACTTGTCCATTTTGTGTGAAAATTCAGCTTTGCGTTTCACGTTGGAAATATTATTCTAGTGAGGTGACGATTGATTATGACATCACATCCTGTCATTCTTTGTTGATGGTCAGCAATACAATGTTGACGTATAAAACAGCTATATATAAATGTAATCTGCAGAGTGCCTTTTACTGTTTATCTGTTAAATACAGTTTTCATTCATTCATTCATTCATTCATTCACATTTTGTATCATAATAATCATAACACAGCAGCTGATACACTCACTTGGTCTGCACTTGGCGAGTAGCCCATCACCGTTTTCAGAAGCTGTGTGATCCGGTCTTGAACTTTCCATAACGTGTCTCGATAAATCCATTTGATTAGATCCAGCACTGAATGCATTTAGTGATTATTATGTTCTATATATATGTGGCGCGTGGACGGACCAGAGAAATAGATGCAGTGTGGAGCTTGTGAAGAGAGAAATACAAGTAAAAACGAATTTCTCTCTCACATGTTCAGCTTTTTATAAATATGCTCTTGGTCAGAAGGCTCTACTGGAAGCTGCACGGTCCAGTCATAAATATAAATTCCTCAAGCACTAAGGCACTATGGTGCTCTCCATGGTACTGAAACTTTCAGAGGCACATTTCTATGTTCGAGACGCAAATCGTGCAATGCGAAGGGATATATCTATGATTATCACAACAGCCGCTTTGTATTTCCTTGTTTATGGACCAGAGCGGGCTCTGTAACGGAGATAGGACCCGTGATGTGACGTCACACGAATGCGACTGCTCTGGAAATGCGTTGGAAAATCTGTTGGTAAAAGCAATGACGCCTGCCGCGGACGTTAAGTTGGTGATGTTTCTATAATAACTTTACGAAACGTGTGAAGACATTTTGATCGATTTCTTTTTTAGTTCATGTTATTAGATTAGGCAATTATTGTATACACATGAAGCACTAGATAGACTATTTGTTTAGTTAAATAGTTGTCATTCTATATTCTTAAAGAAACATTCCCATCAGGCATCTCGCGGAACCCCTGGCAGCTCTCCGCGGCACCCCTGTGTGCCGCGGAACCCCTGTTGAGAACCGCTGCCCTAAATGATCAAATATACTCCTTGCAACTATTTTCACAGTAAATTGAAATTAAATGAGGTAGGGCTTGACTGGTTTACCATCTGGCATCTATGGGGGCAGCCCAGAGGACTTGCATTAAAACCCCAGCTCATTCAGTCAATCATGGAGTCAGCTCATTGTGCTCAGTGAGTTAGCTGCAATCAGACCAGGAACGTGATGACCCAATGGTATGTTTACATTTACCTTCCCTGCTTGCTTAATGTGCATGTGCCCTGCTTGCTTTATGATTATGTGCTCTGCTTGCTCCATAGCTGTCAACATTGGGATTAGAAAATACGTGCAGGTTTTAGCCCCGCCCCTTATCCTGGCCCCGCCCCATCAGCCTGCCCCCTCCCACCTGGCCCCGCCCCCTCCCAATGGAGCTGCCTCGTCGCTGCCATCTGCTGGTCAAAACCGGTATTATTTTGTTTTCCTACTGTGTAGAGTGTAAATGCTATAAAATACAGTAAATTACCTTTTATCAAAATATTAACCATTAAATAAAGGTTGTAATCTGTAAATGCATTTGATTTTACTGTAATTTGACAGTATTTGGAAACCATAGATGCCAGACATTTAGTTTTCTTGCAGCTTTTTTTCTTACAGTCTACAGTCAGTGAATCCTAAATCTCCACTAGGCAACCACTTATCAGTCCAACAAGGACTGGGTGAACTAGTTGCTACATTAAATTAATCAGATACCTGGTTGAAAGTGAAATGCTGTGAACATCCCTGCATTAAGTGTAAGACAAATTCAGTATAAATTCAGTTTATGTAGTAGTAGCATTAACATGTTCATATTTATTGAAATCTTACAATTCATACATAAATGTTATGATGAATTGAAAATGGGGGAAGAAGTCCTTCTCTGGTCTGCATCCCCTTAACAATTGTGTATTGCACAATACTGTATTGTACCCATCTGTTAAAGTTAGCAATCAATCAATGTATTACCAGTGTCTTTATACCTTCATCACTGTAGGCTACATATTAATACGACAACTCAAGAAGAATCAAGAGGTTTATTTGTCACATACAGTGAAATGCAGGTGGTCACGCCCGCATTGATTGTGCAAAATGCAAAAAATATAGGTAACAGGATATGGATGATAAAAAAAGACATGCCATGTTCCTGAAAAAGCTATAAAAAATACCTATGGTCATTAATTTAGCAGTGGGAATATCATTTTTATTGCACATAACAGGTTTTAGCTCACGATCAATGAAAAAATACTGTATTGTCTTGGAAATGGGCGATGTTTAGCGTGTAATAAACTACAAACTACAGCATGTGGAAACAAACTATTATTCCCATGCTGGACTACAAGTAATGTTTGTCAAAATGAGCCACACCGTGTCTCTACAGCTATATTACAGAACACACGCACAGCTTCGCATGAATGAATGAATGAATTAAAACCTGCAAGTTACCAGTAACTGTATTTGTCATACCATGACAATTCACGACAACTTTTAAAACGGATCAATTTATATGTATAAATCGCATTCAGGAAATTGGGCGTCAGTGAAGGCATGCTCTCCGTGGAGGAATGGCAGGAGGGGACAGTGGAGGCGCAGAGCAAACGGCTGTTCACCAACCAACACATTTACACATTCCTGCAGACACATACAGTAACTTTGTATTGTTTTATCCACAGAAGATTAGCAAACCTTTTGTTCCAGAGACAAAAGCCACAGAGTGGGCAATCAAGAGACACTGGCTAAGTTGATTTGACACCCTCGGTGCATCAGTCTACTCTCTCCCCTGAGCTCTGAGCTTTATCCGGTCGCGTCGCTGTTATTCTTCTTCGGGTCGCAACGGTCTGACTTCCTGTGATAACGGTCTAATCTACACTGCTGCCACCTGTCGTCACAGAGGAGAATTGCAGCCATTTTGTAAAAATTAATAAGTACAAAATACGTGCCAATCCGTGAACCGTGAACAGGGCGTGAAGAGGGTCAAAAAAACAGGAGAATCCCGGTAAAAACGGTAGGGTTGACAGCTATGGCTTGCTCTGTTCATGCTTTGCTTATGTTAGCTGTTAGCTCCCTAGCATATTAACTAGCATGTTAGCTCTGCTCAACATGAAATGTTTGTAGCATGTAACTCTGCTCAACATGAATGTTTGTAGCATGTTAGCTCTGCTCAACATGAAATGTTTGTAGCATGTTAGCTCTGCTCAGCATGATATGTTTGTAGCATGTTAGCTCTGCTCAACATGAATGTTTGACATGCGGCCCCAGTGCACCCTGGGAAATGGTGTTTCTGTAGGCCTGTAATGTTTGGCATTACAACAGATTGAATATATTGTTTGCATATGGCTTGCTGATGGCTCGCTGATAACAAACTATCATTACACATGGGCAAAACAGAGTCCATTCTCTTCGGTTCAAATAACAAACTCAGCAAGACCGACGGCTTCTCAGTTACAGTGGGTGACAATATTGTCACAAGGAAAGACGAAATTACCTACCTGGGTTCCATCCTAGAGGCAAATCTTTCCTGTGACAAAATGGCATCCAATGTAATAAAAAAAAGTCAACCAACGAACTAGATTCTTGTACCGGATCTCCTCTCTGGTAAACAAGAATACCCTGAAGACTCTGGCAGGAGCACTCATTCAAGGGTACTACGACTATGCGTGCACCTCATGGTACCAAAGCACCTCAAAGGCGCTTAAAACAAAATTACAAACATCACAAAACAAACTGGTCAGACTACTACTTGACCTGAACCCCAGAACCCACCTCAACCCTGCCCACTTTGACAAACCTAGGATGGCTTAGAGTAGACGACAGAGTACAGCAACTTGCAATGGGCCTGGTCTACAAGATACACTATACGACCGGGGTACCCATGTACATGTCAAAATACTTCCCAAAGGTCAGTGAATACCACAACCACTACACCAGAGGAAGCTCAACAAATCATGTAAAACCCAGATTCGGCTCAAACAAGGGACTAAACACGTTTCGCAATTATGCCACAACAATGTGGAACGCCCTACCCAAAGCTGTAAAGGAATGTGAATCACTACCCACATTCAAAACCGCTCTTAAAGAGCACCTACGGGAGGCTGCAATTCGAAACTGGCCACCGTAAATGCCCAAAACCCCCACCACCTCCTAATAGACAGTCTCCTCCCCACCACATGTATATTTCTCTCCCACCCACCCACCCCCTCCTAATGTACAGTCCCCTCCCCATCATATATACTCTGTCAGGATCTAGGGGTAACAGTACTGTATATTTGAATACCGTTTATGTCACAAATGTATCAGTACTAAATACCTATATGTCCCTATGCCATAAATGTCATGTATGTTGTGTATGTCATAAATGTCTATATGAATTGAAAATGGGGGACCCTGATGGAAACAAGACAAACGTCTTTCTCAGGTCTGCATCCCCTTAACAATTGTATGTATTGAGCCGTACTGTATTGTACCCATTCTGCAATCTGTTAAATAAAGTTTTCATTCATTCATTCATTCATTCATTCATTCATTCATTCATTCATTCATTCATTCATTCATTCATTCATTCATTCAACATGTTGATGCATGACATTCATGACATGGGTTAAGTTTAAAGAACAATGTTGATTGGTGAAATAAATAAATAAATAATATATATATATATATATATATATATATATATATATATATATATATATATATATATATATATAGTATAGGTTATATATGGTATGTGGTATATAGATAAATATATATATATATAATATAGGTTATATGGTATATATATAATAATAAATAAGAATAATACAAAATGTCAAATGTATTGGTAAATGCTGAATGAATGTTCTTAATGAAAATGCATTTGGTATTTTTTTATTTAAATGAACTGATAATATAGGCTAAATGTATTAATGTTAACTATAATTTATGGCATTATTATAGCCTATGTTTTTATGTTGATGTTGAAACATTTCCTTTCATACCCTTTCAGGTTTATAACCTGCTATTGTGACTGCTATTTTGACAACCAATTAAATGACAAACAAAGGTCAAAGAAGTCACAGAGTTATATCCTTCCTTTATCACGTTGCCTGAGCCCTTCAAGTGGGGAAATTAAAAACAAACTTGACATCTACTGAACCCTGCATACTCTACTGAACCGAGAAGAGTATAGAGACCCTCATCTGCACCTTCTTTTTAAATTTATTCATATGTTATTGTCCTGTAACAGACATTTTTTATTACCTATATTTTATTGTCTTTCTACCTTACCTACACCTCTACTCTACCTACACCTCTACCCTACCTACACCTCTACCCTACCTACACCTCTACCCCCTCCCGTGTGCTGCTATGATACCTGAATTTCCCTAAGGAGATCAATAGGAGAAGTCTTTAATTGTCATATAGATTAACACACACACATGCAAGATGGACGACACACAGAAACACACACACACACACATGCATTGAGTCGCCGATGAAATGTCTCTCTGCACTTGACCCATCCCGTCTCCCCCCAAGGGCAGCCGGGAGCAGACATGGGCTGCGGCGTGGGCCGTGCCCGGGTACCAATCCAAGTGCTCCTGTCCGTCTTCGACAGCGATCTGTTCTGCATGTTTTTCCATTGGGTTTATCTTATCGGGTACCTGGCAACGAGGCAACCTGGTCCCCGAGCGAACCAAGGACCTTCTAGCTGTGAGGCGACAGTGTTAACCACAAGGAATATCTTATCTTATCTTATGATGGTGATTGTTACTGCCATGTCCAGAGGACAGCATGCCCCCTACACGAAAACAACATCACTTTCTGACAGTGCCTTGGCCGGGGCTCAAACCTGCAACATTACAACCGTGAGGCTGAAGCCCTACCCATGTGGCCAGGCTGCCAGATCAGTACAGCATTGAGCTAGCACGCAAGGTGCTAGCCGACACTTGTGGTTGGCGTACATGATGAGGATGAAAGCCAGGATGAAAGCCAAAAGGGGGCTTATCATCGTCCATCTCTCTGAGAAAAGAGCTGCCAGGCAGACTGCTAGAAGTTCCATGTTCTTCATGGTCTACTGTCATACACCATGGACTGACTTCTACTGCTGTTTTTAACCGCTTAACAGGCGCCCCCAAAATTGGTAATTTTGTTTTCGTTTTTGAGGACTGCATTTTGCTGTACTTTATACTTATAGCACATGCATGAGCCTGGTCTCTTTTGAAAGATGACATTCTGAAGTTTCTGATACAATAAAGAAAGTTCACTTGTAGTGCAATGAAATAGACTAACCTAGGTCTGAACTTGAGTTGTAGAAAAACGTGTTACTCAAATTTGTCTGTAGTAGTTAGTAGTCCAGAAGTAGTATTTCCCCAGAAATTGTTATGGCTGAAAAGACACCATGGGTCCATAGCCTGAATTCTTGTGTAGTACATGTCCAAATTGCGTAGAAATCCGTTCAGAAATTAGTGATTAGGAGTGATTTTGGTAAACTGTGTAACGTTCCTGGTTTCTTTTTCCTCATAGACTTCGATTCATTCTGCGTTTTTCTCTTCCTGTTTTCACTCATTCACTGTTTTTCACCTAGATCCCTGATTCGTACATCCCCTTTCGAGATCGCCAAATGATTGACGGAACTAGAGCCCCATGAGTCGGGAGTGGTATTTAGGCAATACCGTGTACTTCGGCACACGCCTCACATATCGGCATGTAACTCGAGAACCGCTGAACGGATTTTGTCACCTGAAAGGGCAATAGACAGGCAACAAATGTGGCTTTAATTCGATATATATATATTCTATTAACAAAATATGCACACCCGAGCCACTAGCGGTCGCCAAAATGCCGGTGGGAAAATCGTCCTCAAGAGGGCCCACATGTGGGCCGTTGCATGTTAATGTTTTTATATGATTGGTCAGTAACACATTCACTGATGTCTACAGTGCAACACATTATATGGCTAATATAATGCTAAAACAGTATGGATATGGATAGTACTATGAAGTTGTTGCTGACCTAGGATGAATACAGATGAGTGGCCCATATGTGGTACAGCAAACCTGTACCAAGCCTGGTGAAGCTCCATGACCTCACAGATAAGCCTGTGGTTTAGCATCTGCTGAACCTTGAGCTGCAGTTACATTATCTGCAGGGTTGTTGTTTTTGTTGTTGTTGTGTCACTGGCTGACAATCCATAGTCTTCTCTTCTCTCCTCTTTTCAATCGTTTATACAAGTCAATTATTATTTTCTTCAGGGAATATCTTTCTTGGGACATGATCACTGTCGCAGATCGGCCATTTCCCAGGGGCTCGTTCCACTAAATCAAACTGGATAACAGCCGCATGTCACCTTTTATTCATTCAATTCATTCAAACCTTTATTTATTCTCGAAAGGACAATTGAGGTCACCCTCATGTTCAATGTCGTCGAGACTTACAGATATTTCAATGCATACATTTTTATAAATAATAATAATAATAATAATATGAATAACTATATAGCACTTTTCATACATGGACTGCAGTCCAGATTGCCCCACAGCAATTAGTATAAAATGAACATAGGCATAAAATCAACATATAGTTTACAGAATAAAAAAACAATGCATAAATTGCAGACATAAGAATAGGTATAAATGACAATTAAAGTAATGCAACATAAACGTGTAGACATAAGAATAGGCATAAAATAAGTACAATGTTGCTCAAAGGCATGTGAACCCTCCCGTGTTACAGCCACATCACGGCTTTCTCTCCCCTGTCTGTCCAGCAGTTCCCCATGCCCATACATGGTCCCCTTCCTGTTCCCGTCTCACCATCATCCTACTCACCTGTGCCAGACTACACACCTGCCGGCTATCACCCAATCACCAAACCTGGATAAGACGCCTGCACCCCTGTCACTCCTGGTCCGAGTGTTGTTTACGCCTCCCGGGGTATAGGACTCTCTTCTATCTAGACTTTAGCGTTCCTAAATTATGTTTTGTGACCGAATTATGATATCGGGAACCGGGAGCTCTTGGCGGTGAAGCTTGTGCTGGAGGAATGGAGACGCTGGCTGGAGGGTTCCAAGATCCCATTCCTGGTGTGGACGGACCACAAGAACCTTGCATATATTCAAACTGCCAAACGTCTGAACTCCCGTCAGGCCCGGTGGGCTCTATTTTTCGGTTGTTTAAATTTGACCCTGACTTACCGTCCCGGATCCAAGAACCTCAAGCCTGATGCTCTCTCCTGCCATTATGCGTCCGAGGAGGCTCCTGTCCATCCTGACACCATCCTTCCCTCTTCATGTGTGGTGGCCACCGCTACTTGGGATATCGAGTCCATCGCCAAGGCGGCCCAGCAGACTCAACCAGACCCAGGTAATGGACCTCCTAATCGGCTCTTTGTACCCAACTCTGTACGCCCCCAGGTGTTCCAGTGGATCCATACCGCCCGGTTCGCGTGTAGCCTTTTTACAACGCATCCGCGTTTCCGGCCCTCTGATTGGCCAGGTCATGTGACATGTGCGCCCAATAGCGGGTTTGCCCATTTCCGCGTCGAACAGCCTGCAAACTACCTGGCGTTCTATCGCCATGCTCTAAGACAAACTCTAACCTTAACCAACTTCGAAAGAGTGCCTAAGCTTAACCGGCGAAAGAACTTGCCGTCACGCTCTAAGACAAACTCTAACCTTAACCAACTTCGAAGAGTGCCTAAGCTTAACCAGTGTAGAAACTTGCCGTCCCACGATTGGCGCTCATGTCACATGACCTGGCCAATCAGAGCGCAAAACGGGAACCCGGAAAGGCTGTGCACTTTGTAGCCCTTCCCAAGCTTCCTTCTGCCCCCGAGACTGCGGACCTTCTGGTGCACAATGTCTTCTGCCTCCATGGGATACCGGTGGACATTGTGTCCGACAGAGGTCCCAATGTTTATGTCCCAGGTTTGGAAGCATTCTGTCAAGCCCTTGGAGCCTCGGTCAGCCTCTCTTCTGGATACCATCCCCAGACCAACAGGCAGTCAGAGTGAGCCAACCAGGACCTGGGGGCCGCTCTCCAATGGGTCACGGTCCGGAACCCCTCAGTCTGGAGTGATCACCTCCCATGGATAGAGTGTTCCCACAACTCCTTCTCTACTGCTGCTACAGGTCTGTCTCCATTTGAGTGTTCTCTTGGTTATCAACCCCCTTTATTCCCAACCCAGGAAGAGGATCTGCAGGAGGATCTGGAGGGACACTAGGGCCGCTCTGCTCCACCCTACTGACCAGAATTGCCACATTGTGGACGGCCACCGGACCCCTGCTCCCAACTACCAACCAGGTCAGAAGGTTTGGCTCTTGTCACAAGACCTACCTCTTAAAACTACCTCCAAGAAACTCACACCTCATTATGTCGGCCCATATGAGATTCAGGATATAATCAATCCATCTGTTGTTAGGCTCAAACTTCCCGCCCATATGCGGATTCATCACTGTTCCCATCTCACCATCATCCTACTCACCTGTGCCAGACTACACACCTCACCTACTGACACCATCGGCCTGTCACCCCTCCACTCCCTGTCCCCCTCTTGCTTCAATTAAACATTCTAAAGCACTCTATTCTCCTGTGCCTGTGTTTTGCTCCTGGATTCTAAAAACACCCCACCTAACAACCCAGAACAGCCAGTCCCCCAAACACCCCACACATCACTCCCCACCATATCCCCTCCAAGGCATACCCCCTGATAAAGCATCCCATGACTGAAGGAAAACGCAAAACAGCCGATCTCCCCTGGTCCCGGCAACCTCGCAACCACAAGGAAACCAGCTAATTCCACACCTCCACCCCCAAACTCCACAGAGAAAATGACAGGCCACGTGCCCCAGGACCTGCAGCCACGCCAAAGGAGCCACGCCTCCAAATACTCAAGCAGACAGACACAACAGCGGTCAAATGAGAAGATATGCAGCATGCAGAAGATTAGGATGAAAAATAGATGTAGTCCATGGTTTTCCCCAAAATATCAACCTTATGCATGGGAAGAAACAAAGCTTGGTCCCTCACTAGACACACTAAAGAGACAACCCACTGGGTTTCATTTACAAAACGTAAGAATATGCACATCACTGGTGAGAAAAGCTAAATCCGATTTAATATTTGAACTTGGTCTCTAGTTCTTCATTCAAATCATGCAACATTCTGGAAGGTGGTAAAATCGAATACAAGCAATTCTGCTGCTTCTCAACCTTCTCATGTCATGTTTGATGATTTCTTTGTTAGTTGGTCTCTTGTAAATTGTCAACTCAAGGAACTTTTCAATACAAACTCTGTTCTGAGCCCACATAAATCCGGGTTCAGGTCTATGCATAGCACTGTTTCTGCTATCACTTTAGTTGTGAATGACATTGTCAGTGCCTTGGATGAGAGAAAACATTGTACAGTACTCTTTGTGGACCTCTCCAAGGCATTTGACACTGTTGATCATTCCTTGCTTTTACATATTTTTAAGTAATGTTGGTTTTAATTCAAGTGCTTGTGCATGGTTCCGAAATTACCTGTCTGATCGGCAGCAGTGAGTGAACTTGGGAACTACTTATTTCATCTTTAACCAATTGCCATGCACATACATGGATGTTACAATATTGTATTGACGATTCTGCACAGCTAGCTGTGGAGAATCTGCAACATTTCTCTCACTCTCCAAGCTACCCTTGTTCTCTAGAGCTAGAGGTATTGGTAGAAAATACATTCATAATTTTTTATTGAGATAGTTACAGAATATAAATACCTTGGTATCTGGATAGATAACAAATTCATATTCAAATATCATATATAGATAATCTTGGCGACAAATTACAACAACATTTTTATTTTTTTATAGAAATATAACTAACTTTCCCATGCTGTGTAGGAAAAGGATTGTTGAAGCTGTATAGACATTCCTCTGCCTATACTCTTAAACCCTTGGATGCTGTTTATCATTCTGGTTGATTACTGGTGATGTTTATAGCACTCATCACTGCATCCTGTATGAAAAGGTTGGGTGGTCTTCTCTGTCTGAGAGACGTGATAGACATGTACAAGGCCCTTATTGAAAAACTGCCATCTTAAATCCCATCTACAGTATGCTGTATACTTAGGTACAGTACCACACACGGTCTAATGACTGGCTTTTGCTGCAGGTCCCTTGAGTTTGTGTACTGAGCTCGGAAGATCTGCCTTTACTTTCTTTGCTCCCACCACTTGGAACTCTCTTCAAGATACCTCAAGAGCTTGTTAACACTTGGACATTTTAAGCACGATTTTAAACATATTCTGTTTATAACTGTTATTGCTATTGAGGTCATTGCACACCCAGGATCTGCATTCACCAGGGGTGAACACTGTTGTTGCAGGGAAACTGTGTAATGATATTTTCCTATGTCTGTATGTTGTGGTCCCTTAACAGTCTTGGGATGACATTAATTGGGTATGGCTGTAAAGCTGAGACTGTACATCTAAACTATTCTGTATTCACTGTGTAGGAAAAATATTGTTAAAGGTGTTTTTCTCTCTGTTAAGAAGAAGAAGTCTTTAATTGTCATGAAGATTAACACACACATGCGAGATGGGCGACACACAGGAACACACACACATGCACTGAGTCGCCGATGAAATGTCTCTCTGCACTTGACCCATCCCGTTGTCCTTCTCCCCAAGGGCAGCCGGGAGCAGACATGGGCCAGGCCCGGTGACCAATCCAACACGTGATAGTGATCACATGACCTGGCCAATTGGAGCATAAAACGGGAACCCGGAAACACGGACGCGTTGGAGAAAGGCTACACGTCACCGTGCCGCCCATTATGGATTATGATGATGTGATTTATAGGCATGCCCCTGCCTCTACTCTTAAGCCCTTGTTTATGATTATTACTAGTGATGTTTATAGCACTCATCACTGCATCGTGTATGAAAAAGTTGGGTGGTCCCCTCTGTCCGAGAGACGTGATAGACATGCAGGGCCGCCTGGGAGAAATGCGAGGCCCTGTGCGAGATTTAACGCGAGCCCCCCCCCCCCCCCCCCCCCCCCCCCAAAGGTAAAAAAAAAAAAAAAAAAAAAATATATATATATATATATATATATATATTTTTTTTTTATACAGTCAACATATTCTTAAATAATAGCGCTGCCCGAGGCGGGGCATGATACAGTCAACATATAGCAAAAGAGAGAGCGAGAGAGAGCTCCCGTTCTACAGTCAATATACAGTGTACAGAGAGAGAGAGAGAGAGAGAGACACATTGGAAAGAAATTGAAATGCTATTTGGCCCTAAACAGAGAGTACACAGTGGCAGAATACCTGAGCACTGTGACTGAAGATCCTTGAGCACAGCCTAGCCATCGAGAAAGGCCGCCATAGGCAGACTGTGTGTGTTAGAAAGAGAGAGAGAGAGAGAACATGTGTGTTTGTCATGTGTGTGTGTGTTAGAGAGAGACTATAGCATGTATGAGAGATTCAAAAGGACAAAGATCAACACTTAAATCCAACAAGAAGAGCGTCTATACCAGAGAAACCAAAGCAGCAAGGAGCCAATGGCCGACATCAGCTAAATAGGCTAGCCAGGTACTGTGACACCAGGCCACGTGACACACAGCTTTGGCCAACGGCCCAACGCTACCCAAGCTACACAAACGACCATTCACACACAGCACATGTCGTATCTCCAAATGTTGTGAAGTAGCATATGTTTTGCCTGGAAAAAAACATCGTTATTAACAAAACATTCGGGAGGGGAAGGAAGGAAGAGTGGGGTAATGTCATGACATTTTACCTGCACGAGGAACGCCGGGCGAAAGGCCGCAACACAGGTCTCCACGTTGACGAAAGGCCTCTCGCTGTCGGGACAAAGCTATGGCCAGAGCCTTGTCATGGTGCAGGCCCGACTACATCTTCTGTCAAAGATGATGTCGTAGTCAGAGTGCCAGGGCCTGCTATTCTCAAGGCTAACTGATAGCATCAAACGAACGTTCCCAGCTGACGCTAAACAGCTAACTGGCTAACAGTTAGCTCAATCAGGCACCTGGCTGCATGTAGTAGCCGCATAGCTTGCTTCTGCGTTAGCTAACAGCTAACAAGCTATGCGGCTACTGTCTACATACAGCCAGGTGCTCTCACCAGGCACACACAGTTAGCTACTAGTAGTACTATATATTAGCTAGTCGACCAGTTTGGCTCCAGAGAGAGAGAAAGATAGATAGGTCAGGACAGGTCCACGGCGGGTATATAATCATAGGTTGACTCACCATAACGCAGTATCAATGAATGCGGCGCGGCCGGCGCCAATGGTAAAGTTGGAAGGAGACTTGGCCCACGGTGTAATTTCTTCTTCGAGTACTTTCCGGCAGACTGGACACCTTTCGGCGTATTGCTGCCTAACAGATTTATCTGCTCACAAGTTCTCTTCTCCTTCTTTTGAAAAGACATCCACTCGCCTCGCCTCGCTCCTCTGGATAGGTTAGCTAACGCTAGTTAGCCGTTAGCTAAGCTAGCTACTAGCCGACATCATCATGGCTATCCCGACTGAACCACACGTTAGCACTCAATATTATAACGTAGCTAAAGCTAACTAGCTGTCCCTGTCTTTAGCCGGGATGGCTAGCCTGACTGAACTGTCTAACATGCAACAACTTTCATCTTCAGTCCATCTGCCGAACGATGTCCTCTTCACCTTGGCAGGCATAAACTCCAATGCTGCACGCGCGGAATAGTCAGACGCTACCTTACCTGTAACCCCTCCCCTCATTGAAACCAATGCCTGCTGCAGAGCACCAGAGCTCCAATAGTGACCCAGGTGCAGACCCAGGAACAAGTCATTCTACAAACGTGTCTAATGTGAAATATATAAGCATATAAGCAAAACTAGATTTTAGGTCTGTGATGAAAAAGGGCCTCGCGGGAAGGGGGGCCTCGCAAAAAATAAAAAAAATAAAAAAAAATAAAAAAAAATAATAAAAATAAATTAATAATATTTTTTTTTTTTTTTTGCGAGGCCCCCCTTCCCGCGAGGCCCTGTGCGACCGCACTGCTCGCACACCCCCTGAGGCGGCCCTGTAGACATGTATTTGTTTATCTCCAAGGCCCTTATTGGGTATGGTTACAAAGCTGAGCCTCTTGTAGATCTAAAGATCACAGTTGTATTCATGATGTGAGTCTGCCTCTGTGTCTGTACATCCCAGCCTGCGAAACAGCTTTGCACCAAGTGCCTTATTACTGTAACAAAAACTGACCTTTGCGACCAAACCCGTTTGAAAGAATGTGGTAATAACTTTGAATTGCATGTAGGCATAGGATCACAAATATTGTCTGAACAATGAACAACTTGTGCATTGATGCAGAAAAGCAAACAGACTTTTCGTGTAAGGAAACCATACCTTTATATGGCTATTTGACAATATGACTATATTTATAAAGTAGACAAAAAAAGAGTAAGGGGACAATTAATATCATAATATTTATGAAATATGTTAAGGTACAAGTAGCACTGGTTAGTTTACTTGGGCAGAGATGTTTGACAGTGGAACATCGGCCAACCATCTGTGTAGGAGTGTGCTCACTGTACAAAATATTGTACAATTATAACCTCCATCATTATCATAAACTTAATTGGTGCATTTATATAGCAGCTTTTGTCCAAATCGCTTTACAATTTTTGTTCCTCACATTCACCCCTTCATTCACACACCGCCAGTGGAGGCAACCATGCAAGGTGCCAACCTGCTCATCGGGAGCAATTAGGGGTTAAGTGTCTTGCTCAAGGACACTTCAACACACTGCCCGGGAGGAGCGGGAATCAAACCTGGAACCTTCCGATTGCCAGACGACTGCTCTACCTCCTGAGCCACTGTCGCCCCCTTACTGGAACGTGAGACCATTCAGAGCATGTATTGTTTGTCTGCGTACATTCACAATATGTGGGATTCTCTGGGCCATTCAGGAAGAGGTGTTTGTCATCCAATTGCCGAAATGGACAACTTTTTGCAGGAATTTCCAGATATCGAAAATCACAGTAAGACATTTGAAGTGTTATTCAAGGTGTTGAATTCTTTAATGGGATGTTTCTTCGTTGTGGTCATGGATGGCTAAAAAGTGTATACCTAATTGCTTCAACCTAAATTTGGTATAGCCACTTAATTATGATAATGTTTGAAGCCCTTATACACTCTAAATCGTATATTTGAATAGGCAAAGATTTGAAACACTGTCTATTACATATGACCACACACACACACGCACGCGCGCACGCACACACACACACACGCGCACACACACACCCCTGAGGGGAGATGTCACAGGTTTTGTTGCCAAATCTGAGAGAAGATTATTTTAACCTGATATTGAACTCATGCAGCATGAGCTTCAGCACCTCAGATGGGGCATTTGAAACACATTTGATATCCAGACCAGGCTGCAGAAACAAATGAGTGGGGGGGCATAAAATGTTCTCGGGGGGGGCACAATGGTTTTTCAACACAGGTTCCCTTTTATACGTTTCAGCTGGGACAGCGGCACTGTGGCTTGCTTGGCGCTGCCCACGGTGCTGAACTAAACAGCAGAGAGGCAATTGAAAAATCTAATTTCTCTCTATCTTAAGAACTTTCACTTATACAAAAACAGACTGAACGGATATATATAACAGACCTGCTGGGGCAGGGGACTGAGAGCAGGGGACACAAACAGGCTGAATAAGATGGTCAAGAAGGCCAGTAGCGTGGTTGGGGTGGAGCTGGACTCTAGCGAGGGTGGCGGAGAGGAGGAACCTTGCTAAGCTCCAGGGTGTCAAACTCATTTTCACAGAGGGCCACATCAGCATTATGGTTGCCCTCAAAGGGCCAAAGACCGTATAAATGTTAATGTAATGTAAAATAAATGTAGCTACTCATTTAAATATTGTTAAACATGTTGTTTCTGTATTTATTACTTATTCAAGTTATACATATTGCATATGCATTTGCATAGATGTAAAAATATATGTTAGCTTATGTTATTTTAACAAATAATTTTAGTTTATCAGAACCCCATATTACTCCATTAATCAATGATCAAACCATTCAAGTAAATAACAAAGAAGAAGATCATCAAATACAAGCTATGACATTAAGTTTGTTCAAAACCTTTTGTCACAGTCAAGAGGGGCAGAACTAACAACTGAGCTGCAAAGAACACGTGGGACAGATGTAGCAGATGTTACAAAAACAAATGGCTGCACACAACCTTGCACATGCCATACATCCAACTAATGGAAGATAGTTTAATTAACTTTAATTAACAGATTGCAGAATGGGTACAGTACAGTACAGCTCAATACACACAATTGTTAAGGGGATGCAGACCAGAGAAAGACTTTCGACTTGTTTACATCAGGGTCCACCATTTTCAATTCGTAATGAAATTGCTATTATGTGTCTGCATGAACACACAACTGTAACTGTACTCAAAAATAACAAAATAAGGGTTGTTTCAGTTCACAACTATATTGGTCAAGTTTTGGGTGGGACTTGTTTGCGTCCCTACAGCTTCTTATTCAATTGAGCGAGATGCTCGGTTATGTCACACAGCCAGTTTGCATCTGACAGTTCAGACAATATTTCTTCAACCCTTTGTTACCTATTCCGCCTGGATCTTTTTTGTATTTTGGGAGGTGAAATTGTCAAAGAATGTCTGAGGAGTAAGTGCTTTTGGCTTTTTTCCTTTGTTACATCATCAATACCTCAGATGTTCAACATACATGTATGTGTAAGAATGTGTAATAACTAAGGGTGTCAAAGTTAAAGCTTTATTAACGCATTAACCCACAATTATTTTAACGCCGCTATTTTTTAACCCAAGATTAATGTTTTAAAAAAAAGATTTTTTTTTTTTTTTTTTTTTTTTTTTTACCCGAGCTCTTGGGGGGCCACATCAAATGACGTGGCGGGCCACATTTGGCCCGCGGGCCATGCGTTTGACACCTATGCTCCAGGCCATCAGGGAAAACCCCTCCCACCCACTATACACAGACTTGGCTGACAGGAGGAGCATGTTATAGGCTCACACTACCTAAATGCAGCACTGAACGGCACAGGAAGTCCTTCATTCCGACAGCCATCAGACTATACAATGCATCACTGTGCCTCACTGCATCACTGAGCACAGAGTGACAGTTACCATCTTCCTGGACTCTTACTTTTTAAACAGCACTGTGCAATATTACACCTACTGTAGACTTCAGTATATTTTTACTGTATTTATTTACTGTATCTTTTATTCTATTTTTATTCTATTTCATTTTATTCTATTCTTAGGCCATTTGTTTTGTTCTTCTTATTTGTGACTTGTTCTGTCTAAATGTTTAATGTTGAGTGATTTGCAGTGTCAAATTTCCCTCAGGATAATACATTTCTATTCTATTCTATATATCTTTGAAAAGTCTCCATTTATTCAACACTTCTGAATTCACTGACAAACTGAACTGAACTGACAAAAATAAGGTGCATAAAAAAGCAAACAAAATTCCTCCACAGGCTACTCACCATCATAAGTAGAGAGGCAAGCGGTGTTTGGGGACAGAGTGAAATCTTCTTAAAACACTGCCCCTCCACCTGAACTTTTTTGTTAAGTCCTTCTCAAATGCCAACTGAATTAAATTGGCCTTAGTTGCGTCAATGAAGCATACTAAGGCGATGTTCTGTAAAGACGTTCTTGAGGGTAGAAAACAAATTCTCACAGAGTGCCGTGCTAGCTTCAGTAGTGTTGTTGTTGACATCAGTGCCCACTAGGGCTGTCCCCGACTAAGGATTTGGATAGTTGACTTTGATTGACAAAAAAAAAAAAAAAAAAATGTTTACCAGGGTGGGCACAGCTGACTCAGTGGGCGGGCCCGGCCCCCTAATGCCCGCCCATGGCGCCGGGACTGTAATCCCCAGAGACACCAATGGTCAAATATAATCATTGCTTGTATAGTTGCAAAAGGACTCTGCCAGAAGACGTCAGATGAGGCGAGTGGAGACCAAGGCAACGGCAGTTTGCCGTCATATTACTTGATCTCTGATTGATCTGGCCGGTATTGAGTCTCTGTCAGACCTCATGGGACGCTACACAGTATAAGACGCTTGTTACAGAAAGTTAAAAGGCTTTCCGTGAGGGCAGCTTGTAATGAAACCTGTCTCCCTGTAATTAGTTTTTAGAAGTCGTAGTTTCTGTGGAAATGAAACAGCAGTACCTGACAAAATATTGCATCTCATGCATTAAATGTGTTAGTTTGCTAGTATTGAAATTCATGAAGTTATCAGTTTTGATTTATAGATTAGTTCTTCTTATTAAAGAGTTGAAACATATAATAATTATTATTATTATAATACATTTACATTTTAAATAAATACATTATTTGAAGCCATACAAATAAAGTATCTAGCTTTGTAAGTCAATGTTATTTTTAGATGCAAAGCACCTCTATAACCCGCAATGTCACTAACTCACTCAGTCATTCACTCACTCGAGTGACCAGAACGAGACGGAATGAACCGGAGGTTTCAACACTGGTGCCCAGCACGATGGCGGCTGCCGAGGCTCGCAACCATGATGACCAACTCGATGCGGGACACAAACAACGAGACGCCCGATAGCCGGCTAGCTAGCATAGCCAGTTTAATCAACCCTGAACAAAGGACCGATGGCATGCTAGCTAACGTTGCTAGCAGAGATGTCCCAGGACAAAGGATCTCCCCCTCCCCACCTACCCACACACGGACCAAAAAATTATAACAACAAAGCCCCGCCTCCCCCCACCGCAGGACCGGACACAGTTGAAAGAAATACCTCGAGCCTGACGACATCAATCAAATAACTAATGCAAATGGACTTCATATATTTCTCCTGAACACAAACAGCTTTAGACACAAACTGGCTGAAATCAGACAATTATTTATTAACGGTAAGGCTAACATTATTATGTTTCTCAGAAACTAAACTTGATGAATCCATGACAGACCCAGAGATAGAAATTGAGAACTACTCAATAGTCAGAAATGACAGGAACATGTATGGAGGTGGTGTCTGCATGTACATACATAAAGACACCAAATTCATTAACTGTACTGACCTGAATCATGAGACTTTTGAGACTGTATGGGTTGAAATGATTTTCGAACAGGCTAAATCTGTACTAGTCGGCACAATCTACAGACCGCCAGAACTGAGTGGCTTTTATGATACACTGGATGGGTGTTTAGCTGTTGAGGATGTAGAACAAATTCGTATTGGGGACTGGAACACGGATATGCAACGTAAGGAAGCACCCGTCTTCAAGGCCTTCAGTAGGTTTTGTGATCTGCATGGCCTCAGCCAGCTAATCACCCAACCCACACAAGTGTGTGATTCAACACAAACTACCATTGATCTCATTATGACCTCTGACAAGTCCAGGATCTCCAATAAAGGGGTTATAGCATGCAGGTTAAGCGATCATTATATGATATTCTGTACCCGCAAAAAGCTAAGACAAAAGGCTGGCTGTCACAAAACAGTCATATCTAGGGACCTCAAAACCTACTCTAGCGAGGCCTTTAACCAAGAACTGGAGAGCCTGGACTGGTCAGATGAGCTCAGTGGTACACTAGTAGTTGAAGAACTATGGCTTGGATTCAAAACCAAATTCACAACAATACTTAACAACATGGACCCACTAAGAACCACCAGGGTTAAAAATCGCACTGAGCCATGGATGCACACTGAAATACTGAACGCTATGAAGGCCAGAGACAAAAAATGCTCTGAACTTCATAAAAGTCAGACAAAGCTTGCCAAAAGCTCAAACAGTGAACTCCAAGCCCACGTGGTTGAACTCAAAATACAAAGAAACAGACTAAGAAACTATGTAAACACCATGATCAAACCGCAAAAAAAAATGTCATCAATGAGGAACTGAGGAAAACAAAAACAAACCCTGTGAACTTTGGAAATTACTCAACAACCAACTAGGCTGCAGCAAAAAACTAAAAACCAGATTTGCAAACATAAACATAAAGACAAAAAACACTCATCACAGACAAGCTGGATGTGGCCAAATACCTAAACATATTCTTTACAAACATAGCCACAACACTGGTTAATAAACTACCCTCCCACTCAGGGCATTTTGGGGTAGAACACATCATAGCCTACTACAAAAACCTAGGGGTCCACAAAGACGACTTCAAACTGGAAATGGTAACAACTGATGAGGTACTCAAAAAACTGCCCTCCAACCTAACAAGGCCACTGACCATGACAATATCCCCTCCAAATTCCTCAGAGACTCAGCAGCCGCCATCACCCCAGTCATCACACACAAACCTCTCCATAAAACAAGGACACATCCCCAAGGACTTCAAAATTGCGAGAGTGACCCCCCCTGCACAAAAAAGGCAGCAAATTAGACCCAGGCAACTACCGCCCTGTTTCTATTCTTACCTCCATCGAGAAAGTCATGGACAAATGTTTCTATAAACGGGTCGAAAAGTACCTTGCGGAAAAAAATCAAATCTAAAAATCCCAATCTGGCTTCAGAACATCCCACTCCACTGACACATGCATGCCTTCTCTATTTGAACGACCACATCAAACAAGAGGTGGACACGGGCAAATACTGCGGCATGGTCATGCTGGACCTACAAAAGGCCTTCGACACTGTCAATCACCCCATTCTGATTGACAAGCTAAAAGCAATTGGTTTTGATTTATCAGTGAGCTGGATGCAATCCTACCTGGAGGGGAGAGAACTCTATCAGCTGAGTAACAATGTTCATCAAAGTGTTGGGTGCTACAGTGTAGGTTAGTTTATTAGGACAAGTGCATGACAGTAAGGTTAGTTAGGGTTAGATATCTTTTTTATTTTTTTTATTTATTTATTTATTTTTATTTCAGATAATGGTTGAAGAAGTGTGTCTTTAGTCGACGGCGAAAGATTGGACGGGTTTCGGCTGTTCTAACTGGGGTGGGTAGTTCATTCCACCATTGTGGGGCAAGGACTGAGAATAGGCGGCTTCTCTTTGATGACCCTCCCGGAGCTCGGATAGGAGTAGGTCTGAGGCGGCCAGAAGATGCAGAGCGTAGGGGTCTTGAGGGTGTGTAGTTGGAGACCATTGACCGGAGGTAGGCGGGAGCGGTTCCCTTTGCCGCACGGTATGCTAGGTCGAGGGCCTTGAAGCGGATTCGTGCAGCAATGGGGAACCAGTGCAGGTCCCTAAGAAGTGGGGTGACATGGGCCAACTTCGGTAGGTTTGAGATCAGGCGGGCTGCTGCGTTCTGAATTAGTTGAAGAGGCTTGGTGGCAGTGGCCGGGAGGCCAGCGAGCAGTGCGTTGCAGTAGTCGAGGCGGGAGATAACTGTTGATTGGACGAGGAGTTGGGTGGCTTCTTTTGTCAGGAAGGGGCGGATCCTTCTCACGTTGCTCAGGAGGAATCTGCAGGTTCTGGTTGTCGCTGCGATGTGAGTTCCGCTGGTCGTCGAGGACAACACCAAGGTTCTTGGTGGTCGGGGACGCGGTCACAGCTGCATTCTCGACTGTGATTGAAAGGTCGGTCAGGGGGGAGGATTTGGCCGGCAGGTGGAGCAATTCTGTTTTGCTTAGGTTCAGTTTGAGGTGGTTGGTCGTCATCCAGGCGGAGATGTCAGAGAGACAGGCCGAGATCCGCTCAGAGACGTGGATATCAATCAATCACACTTAGCCTCTCTGCCCTCTAGTGGCGCCATCAACAATCAACACGTGTTGACTGCGCTGACACAGAGCACCCAGAGCCAACCATCTCCAGACCACGGTATGAACAGCATTAGGCCTACACTTTACTGACATTCTGAGCCATGTTAAGCTAAGTATTACTATTGCTTATTCCGTGACCCGAGAGGAGGGGAGGGAGCGGGCTCAGCTTCTCGCTCACTGCCCTGAGATCTGTTTTTCCATTTGGTCAATATCAAGGTTGCTGCACGATAATCACAAGCGTGTGTGTGTGTGAAATATTGGAATATTGGTTGAAATTGTATATAATTCCGTTGAATCTGTGTGTATTCAGTTCAGTTCAGTTATTTTTTATTTCGGGTTTTGGACACATAACATACGGTTATCCTATAACCATAGTTATATGAGTATAGCGAGCGCTCTGCTCATAGTGGAACCTTATCCCTTTCAATCTAATTCTGAATAAAATTTCTCCACATGTACACACCCATCCGCCTGGCTACACCCACATCCGCTCCTCTACATAAGTGGGGACGTGGCCATACTAACAGCTCCTTCCCAAGTCTTTCACCACGAAGGCGAAGACCACGGGGTCCTCAGTGAGTCCGAGCAGAGCGCTCGCTATACTCATATAACTATGGTTATAGGATAACCGTATGTTATATTATCGTATAGCTTACGCTCTGCTCGTAGTGGAACACAGGAGCTGAGCAGAGCGGAAGCTCGACAAATGTACCCGCTGAGGCCCCCCACAACCATCAGAACCGGGGAGGACCCGAAGACCCGAGCCCCCGGACCCCCTTAGAGGGGGACGGGAGGGAATCGGATCCGACTGTGCGAAGAGGGTTTAGCAACTCAAACGCACAGGGTGAGCAGATCTTGGGACTTACCTTCACACAGAAGAACCCGCGACTACACAGGCGCGCATCCCACACGCCACTAGGGAACGAACGGGAAGGGGGAAAAAAAACGTTACAGTCCCTAACATCACAGGGTCAAGGTCAAGAACCCAACCCTGTGGCAAGGCCATAGCAGCGGAGCGCGAATGAGGACCCAGCCCCAGGAACAGCCTGAGGGTCAGGACCCCCCGGAAAAGGGGCCTGGTGAGGCCAGCGATGCCTCAACATCGAGACCCCACCAGACGGTCACTAGTGACGCCACCCCCCACATCGCCAACGTATCGGACAGGGCCCAATCCAAGAGCAGGCCCTTCCCCCCTACAGCACGCCGCCCTGAAGCACTCCACAGAGGCTACACCCCCACAACACTGTGGGGCCAGGCAGCGCACCGGGGAGACAACCCCCAAAGAGGTTGATCCCTCAATCCTGGCAACAGGTCAAAAGCATAACTCGACCTGTGCCCGGAGCACTGCGGACTAGACAGGCGCCTAAGGGGTCTACTGAGAACAGCACCCCGGCGGAAGGGGCGTTCGGTATGCTGTGCACCATGCCGCAGCCTCCACAAAAAACCCGACCCCCTAGAGAGGCCGAGGCAGAGAAGGCTGACATGATTGGCAGACATCATGAAAAGTGCGGGGGCACACTCGCAGGCAGACGAGGTCAAGCCCGGCCTAACCCGAGAGTTGACTCCGCTATCAACACACCGGGGAACCAACCACCTCCCTATGTTTAGTTTAACAGGAGGCGGTTGTTCCCTTAACCCCCCCAAGAAAAAACTCCAAAACACAACTGCGCGTATACACCAGCTATAATATAACAGTACAAGTGTTTCAGTTTGCAAGAAGGGGTTAACCCAGGCCAACAGGTAGACGAGAACGAGTCCGGATCTGGGCCCGGCGGACCGGGACATACACAGGGATGCCAGAGAGGTACAATAGAACCACCTCGACAGCCCCCTCCCAGCCCCGCCAAGCAGGGAAAGAGAGGGGCGAAAAAGAATGGAGAATGACCAGGCTCCTTAGCACAGTGCAAGGTACAACACAACATGGACCAAGCAACAGTGAAGGATAACATGCAGTGACACAACCACGAACACACCTCCATAACATCAAACCCTGCGACGCCTGGGCCAACCCGGCATTCTTCCCCCGAAAAAGCACAAAGACCTTCAGGGTACCAGAACAGCAGATCTGCGCCCCGGCGGACAACGGGTTAACTGACCTGGTCCGGCACGACCAGAACCAGTCCTGTGTCCTAATCACGCTACCATCCCCAGTCCTAAGAGGGGGGTAGGTACGCGTGTCGATCTAAAACATCACAGAGGGCGCCACCAAGACGGTCAGAACATGAATGCACCGCGCCCGGTGGCCCACCCCATGGGCGTGAGACCCCTCCGCCAATGCTTTGATCTATTCCGTCATCTCCCCCCAGAGATGAACGAGAATTCGTCGAGACTAACCTAGTACACTGGCGCTCGGAAGAGATAAATCTCCATCCTAGTTGCTCCATAAAAAACGTTGTTTCCATGATGAGCAACCAAGGCGCGCCAGCCCATGCGTGGTTCCACACAGAAGCACCCAGGGCCAGCACTATGTACACGTCGAGACCCAAAACACATCAATGGTAATTCTAACAAGAACCCAGTTATATATCACAATGGCTCTGCTCAGCATCATAGTGGCAATACTCTTCACGTCAGTACTTGCACTGAAATAAATGTTCACAATGTACCTTTATATACCATCATCTGTCTGGCCACACCCCCATCCGCTTACCTACATAAGCAGGGGTGTGGCCATACCATCATCTCCTTCTTCAATTTTCACCACAAAGAAGTGCCTGTATACCAGCACTTGAGCTAGGTTGTTTAGTATGAAGAAAGGAGAACAGAAGAGCAAGGAGATACGTTGATGTTATATCTTTGTTTTCTCTCTCACTATTTTCGAGAAAATCCGGCGATAATGTCTTCGTCACTGGGGTGTCTGGAAGATGATGATCATTCTGACCTCCGCCGGCTTTTTCGTATTAGGGGCTCACGTCGCTGGTCTAATCCCCACCTGCAGTCCTCCAAAGCTGCGGCTGGATAGGTATTGAACCTCCGGCAGTTGAAACTTTCTACAACATTCATTAAACATTCTACAACGTGGTATATTCATGGTGATATAAACGTGAGTGTATATTATGCATACTTTTGACAATAAATAAAATAAGAATTTGTTCTTACTTGCTTGCCTGGGTAAATAAAGGTTAAATAAATGTAAAGAAAATTAAAAATTAAATAAAGAAAATGTTCTTTTTTTTATCGATACCGATCATTTCCGATATTACATTTTAATGCCAATATCGGTAGGCCGATAATATCGGACATCCCTAGTTTATTTGGATACATTTGAGTATGTGTAATTTGTAACAGGATACATTTTTATATGATATTTTCCCATCTCTGGCAAGGAGTGCCTTTATTATCCCACAGCACCTAAATATAATTTCAGACTGCCAAAGACATAAAGAGCTTGTGGGTTGGTATTCAGTCATGTATTATGCTGTGAATTACTCCAGACCTCTCTTTCTAGAGCTGGTGTGGCCAGCAGTAGCAACCACTCCCCTATAACCACTGAAATCCAAACCACACCTCAGACAAAAACCAAAACTGTTAACAAAGCACAGTATTTGTTTGACAACCATGTTGTCATATTTTGCTTAGAGATAGCTGTTTGACAATATTACAGATTCCACCTTTAAGGTCACAAGATCCCAATGCTGTTTTTGGAGGGATTTTCTTTATTTATTTTTATTTAAACAATTCATTCTTTACCTTTTTTTATTCTCAAGTGGTCAAATGGTTTGATATTGCACCAAAGCTGAGTAACTAATAGTATCAATTCAGAAATTGCTGGAGCAACTAATTAGACATACTTTGGTCATTATAGGTACATTATAATGTCCTTAGGCCCTCTATACTCAAAATGTTCTTAATTTGAATACAGTGAAATTCAAAACATAATGTTGATCACATATTAATAGATGGGAAAGATTGACATACAATGTTGAGCTGCATCTCAAACAAATCCTTAGGCTCCCAGCTTTCTGATGGATAGACTTCAGAGGGTTAAAGCCAAGAGCAAGAGCGTCATCTTCAAAGTGAATGTTTAAGGGGCACTTCACCAGAAAACAATGCTGATTTATTTTGCACAAAAAACTATAAACAGTTTTGCACAGATTTAATTTGGACTAAGCCCTTTGTCTTTGTAATGTAAAGTTAACAGTGACTTCACGCAGAGGCTCTGGTAGGCCTGTTCCGTAATTCATTCCTGTATACGTGGTGCGGAGTGGGAGTTGTACCTCTGAAACCCATTGGCATATTAAAGTTCTGGCTGCTGTCCTGAACCTTTTTTTCCTTTTCGAAACAAACACTGCTCAGCCTCTAGTGAGTATTCATTTTAATTTTGTGTTTAATGAATTGCTAATTCATTAAACACAATGAATGATTAATGGAACATGGTTGGATCTTAATTAATTATGAAATGGGCTTTGTTTTAATTCATGGTTTCATTAGCTTTTCATCACCTCATCCTTGTCTTTGGCGAAAGGTCTAAAGAGCGTCAGCAGTACAATAGTGAGAGTGTGTGAATATTGTGGTGTTTGGGATACTCAAGTATTCTGTCTATTTCATGTCATTTCAAACCTTTATTTCAACTTGTGAGACACTGAGGTTACCCTCATTTACATGGCGACAAGCTTATAAAACAAGACACAGTTAACAGTAGATTCATATAGGCACAATAAATAAGAATAAACAATAAAAATCAGTTAAGACAGTTAAGTTGATACACAGGGGTCAGAGATCATACTTTCAAATGCAGCAAGAGAAGGAAGAACTTCCAACTTTAGAGTCAGTTGGAGGGCACTCCAGGTGTTGGAAACATCAAAGGAGTAGTTTTTCCAAGTTCAGAGCAATCTCGAGGAACCCTAACAACCAAACAGCAATTTGAACTTGTGGAATGTTCCAAGATTCCATTCCAACAGTGTTGTGATGTAAGGGGGAAGCTTACCAAAAAGGGCTTTAAAAATACATGAAACAAATACCAATGATAGTTATGACTTTTCAACCAGTGTTCATTTTGTCAACTAAAATGATGACGAAAGATGTTCGTCAACGAAGGTTTTTTTCATGACAACAACGAGACGTGACGTCACGTTATTGAAGACCATGTGACGATAACGAGACTAAATAGTTTATTAAATATCGTTGACCACAACTGAGGACACAAAAATGTAATTTACAAAAACCAGGACGAAATATCTCTTTATGTATGTTGATATTGTTGACTAAAACAAGACAAGACAAAATAATTATAACTTTTCTTAATGCCATCGTCCTGACAGAGCAGTGTGATGGGGAGCTCTGTTATTAGCATTAGCTGAAGAGCTATTTGAAAAGCTAGTTTTAGCTTAACGTTACCTTGGCTAAAGTTGGGACTATTCATAATCCAGCTGCAGACCTGCAAGCAAGTACAGCAAGTTGGCAAAGGGGTATTCCAAGGTAAATCACTTTTTCACCAGTAACGTTACATTGTTTGTATTTCCATCTAGCTCGCGTTAACTAGTGGCTAACCTAGCTCACGCTAATGTGGCTAACTGATCGACCTCTAGCACACAATTAATGACATGTTGCGGACAGCCATACCGGTGACAATGTTTAGCATTAGTGCCAAATGATAAGAGTCTGAGGCGGAGTCTCAAAAAAGAATGTTGAATATTTATTGTGCATTAAAAATCACAACAGAGCCTCTGCTACTACTGTAGCTGACCTAAGCGGAGCCTTCTGGTAGCAAGTGCAACAACGTGTAATGTCCGTGTGGAACCAATGTGCCAACAACCTTTCCGTGGGTGAAGCATAGTTGAGCATAGTTGTCATTTAATGATACTAATACTAATCTACAATCACCTGTTGTTGAATAAATACCATTACTTTCTAGTTATTACTAAAAAACAGTATAAAACAGTAGCTGTAAAAAAGAAAAGAAAAAAAAAGTTTTCGTCGACAAAATCTAGACTAAAACAAAAAAGACAAAATTGAGACAAAAACTGACTAAGACTAAAATGCTCAGACATTTAGTTGACTAAAACTGACTAAACGAAAAATAAATGAAGATGACTAAATATGATGAAAACGAAAAAGGAGCACTTGACACATGACTAAGACTAAAACTAAAATTAAAATAGCTGCCAAAATGAACACTGCTTTCAACCAGAGAAGGCCATCCAATGACCTATGTCTTGGCAAATGTATTCTCAAAGATCTTCTCAAAGCTGCACCCCCCCCCCCCCCCCCACCTAAAGACTGCATAAAGACCATCGCTGCACCCCCCACCTAAAGACCTCATAAAGAGCTTCTCAAAGCTGCACCCCCCACCTAAAGACCTCATAAAGAGCTTCTCAAAGCTGCACCCCCACCTAAAGACCTCATAAAGAGCTTCTCAAAGCTGCACCCCCCACCTAAATACCTCATAAAGAGCTTCTCAAAGCTGCACCCCCCACCTAAATACCTCATAAAGAGCTTCTCAAAGCTGCACCCCCCACCTAAAGACCTGTTAAAGAGCTAGTCAAAGCTGCACCCCCTACCTAAAGACCTGTTAAAGAGCTTGTCAAAGCTGCACCCCCCACCTAAAGACCCCATAAAGAGCATCGCTGCACCCCCCACCTAAAGACCTCATAAAGAGCTTGCATAGATTGTCAGCAATGAGTCATTACTATAGCTTGTCCCCTACCAACTACTAGACTAAGGGGGAGATTCTGTCTTCCTCAGAGGTGAAGATTAACTGGACAAATGCAGACAGATTTGTTAATGAGTGTCTGTCCTGACATTATTGTGTCATCTAGTCTAGATTTATGTCTCATTTAAGTCCAGAACAGGGGTGAAACCTAATAATTTGTCCAGGAAGTCAACACATAATACATAAAAAACTATATATAAATAAACTGTAACTCTGCCCTCTACACATGGCCACTACCATGTATTGACAATGTTCCAAAATGTGTCATTTCACCGACTATGTCTTCTGGAAGAAATACTTGTATAGTGCTCAGCGCAGAATGAAGCTTGGTAAGGGATTCCGCACAGGCTGTACGAATATTTATTAGCATGCTTTGTGTTGGAAGATTACATTGAGAATGCAAACCCTGTACACTGCGCCTTGTATTGTAGATATGGTTCCTTGGTTGTGCCCTGTATAAATAAAATTAATGGAGCATGAACACAGAGGCGCCGGGAAAGGAGGGATCAAGGGACTTTTGGTCCCCTCACTTTCAAGGTTTATGGTAATTTGAACCATTACACTAGCCTCTATTATTACGGTCATTACGGTAGCTTCCAACACTCACATTGCAAGTGAATATCCAAGTGCAGAGGCAGAGAGAAAGGGTTTTCTTCTGTAATTGTGAGTGTCAAGACTTCTCAGATCATTAACTGGCCATCGAGCAACTCTAAGTAACAGATGGGCCGTCCCACTTGATGTTGTTGGACCAACCCTAACTGTCATTGGGGTAGCTATAGTGCAAGGCAGGTGTTGGGTAGGGAGTGGCCCATCCTAAAATGGATGCGTCCATGATGTCAAAAGAAATCAAACAAAAAGAGCAGCCAACAAACATAACTAGCTAGTTAAGCTAAATCAAATTGACAATAAACATCCAAAAAAGACAAAGGATGTGGCAGAAAAACATAGAGAATGGAGGGGGACAAATCTTGAGACAAATTGTGTCAAGTTGACACACTTATTCAACTCTGCCAGTGCCCAGAAACTCAACAGCAAAAGCACATGCTAGCAAGCCGAGATGACTTGTCAGTGTTGGATGAATATTTGTTAAGAACCAGCACAGAGGATACAGGAGATGGAAACGGTCAGGGTTAAGATCAAGAAGATGGGATAGGATGAACAAGTCTTGCTCATTGTATAAAACTGCCCACTCTGCTGCTACTAGGTTCTGTGTCCATATTGACCTATAGAACCACCTCATTTGGACTGGGATACTAGTTCCTCCTGACCCTCTCCGTGGCGTTATTGAGCACAGCTTTTCAACTTTAGACGTAATCAAGCCAGAGCATCAGAAGCTACAGAAAAATATTCTGACACAGATTTGGACACTGATGGGACAGGCAAATCGATAGGATGGCAGATAAGAGAGCACTTATGAGATGTGTCTTAAAGTAGGACATGCTATTTTATTCTATTCTATTCTACTCTACTTTATTCTAATCTGTTTTCTGCTTTGTCTGCCATGCCAAAAGCTGTGTTTTTCCTGTTGCTCATTTGCTGTCTGTGTGTGTGTTGTGTTTGTGAAACTGTGTGCGCGTGAGACTGGGAGATGAAAGGAGATATTGTTTTTCATCTTGACTCTGTAAAGCTTGGCCATTATTTCACCATGTCATGATGAGAGATGATGATGATGATGACAATTATGTTGCATCTTTTGTCATAGCCTGCATGATTAGGTCATGCTATCTTATGAAGAAGTCAGGGCTTGTAAGTGTGCCTGGCGTTGGCATCATCTATTGCTCAGCCATGCAGCCACGGGGTGAGTCTGTTGGTGGTTCCAGCTATAAACCGAGAGGGCATCTGTGCAGCCTCTTTTATTCCCGTACATTTCTAATTAATTTAGCAATAGTCCCGCGCTGCCAGCCGGCGACTGCCAGACTCATCTCCACAATAATCGACTCTCTCTGTTTGAAATTTGACAGCCTTGATTTCAGACCAATCTACTTTAGGAGGGGGAACACGGCGCACATTGCACCAGCTCATCTCATTGAGGTGGTAAACACAGCCACACCTGTGAATCTAGTTTATGTGAGCGACGCGCGTGTGTGCCGTACACCCGGCCAATTCCCGGGGAATCACTTTCTAAAGTCTTGCTGGCTTTCTGCCACCTACTGTATCTTGCACTGAAAGGATGCACCATTATAAGAGGAGCACTCCAGGGACGCGGGAAGTCAGTCAGAGTTGGGGGTGCGGAGATAAGTGTGGTAATATTGCCTTGGAATTTCATAATTAATATGTGTGAATAAATTGGAGAACCATAAATATAAAGCCAGATGTACCTTTCAATAGCAGAGTGGACTCAGTGGCTAAACAGTCTCAACTGTCAGTTGAGACAGCTGCATCAGATAACAGCTGCAACAGTTATTTCAACCCCCACTCAAGCAATGACTAAATTAGAGAACAAACGACACCTTCTCGAACTGACTGTATGTAAATGCTGATCAGAGAGAGCTGGGTTGACCACAGGGCAGACCAGTTTAGACTTGTTGAAGCATGGACACTAACTCACAGACAAAGTAATCTATTAATCAACTGTTTAGTATCAAAAGGTCTCATATGATGTCTGGTATCAGTCTTAGAAAGCACTGACTGTACTTGGATGATATTAGACATCTATAGCCATACCAAAGGGTTAAAGCGATCATGTCACACCCCCCCCTTGTGAGACAAGCCAGGTCCCTTCATCTCAGCAAAAGATCACACGGACGTGGGCCACCGATGGGCCCCTTCTGTCTGTCCCATCACGTCCCCACAACCCCAAGGGGGGGGGGGCTGCCAGCGCCCACAAGGACACCCCCCACAAGAGATCAACCCCCACAAGAAGACGCTAGGATTGGACCAGCCATATGTATTATTGGCTAGAAATGATAGGATATAAGGCCCTACATAGGGTTATTCAGGAGCTCTCAGGCCGGATCCACCCAAAGGGGGTCTGGGGGCTCCCCCACCGCTGAACCACCCAGAAACAACTGTGAGCTGATTGCATTTTACGTGAGTAAAATCATGGGAAACACCAAATGGTTGTTTATAGATTAGAGTAATGTTGTACAGATCCCTGATCTGTAAACCAGATTTACTCATGTATAATGTGTACAGTAAACCATGTATGTTCAAATTATGTTAACCAAGTGACTGTTTGATGTGCAGTATTTAGGTTTGAGATGCAAACCTGATTGTGATATTTCTGTACAACAGACAGCTGTTAAGGTTATCTGATCATCTTTTGTATGTAGAAGTCAACCTTTTCACCCTTGGCCCTGAATCAAATAAATCAGCTGAGTTGAAATACAATTCTGGTTTGTCTGGCCTAACACGTTTTATTCCTCATCTGCTAAGTCAGAATGAGGAGACCAACAATTCTATCAGTATGAATCTTTCCTCCTCCGTCCAGATAATCAATCTCATTGTATTGTACTACAATAACCTCAAATTATTGTATAAAGTCTGTGGGAATTTACTACATAAGTCATATAATAACGTCATATGCGCATAATTCGTGATTTTCCATTCATTTGAAAGGTCAACATTTTACACCAGTTTTAGAACATTTTACACTACAACAGACAGCAAACTTGAACACCAACATGTGGACAGTTCACACATGAAATGCAGCAGTTTTTTCCCTAATCAGAAGACGATGTATTGTGGATTTAGATGCAGCCGGGTAGCAACAAGGCACTTGAACTTTCGCGCACTGCACACATGGTCGTATAACAGATTAATATACATGAATAATCATAGGCTTCTAACAGTTAGCACTAGTGACAATTTACACATTTACACATTTTTGTGACAGAATGAAGTGAACACACAGAAACCATAACGAGTAACTGGACTTTCTCTCTCTCTCTCTCTCTCTCTCTCTCTCTCTCTCTCTCTCTCTCTCTCTCTCTCTCTCTCTCTCTCTCTCTCTCTCTCTCTCTCTCTCACACACAGACTCTCTCTTACTAAATGATAGGCTATAACCAATCATAAAATAAAATGTATTGATTTAGCCATGCAATTGGCTCAGAAAGGCTCCATCATGGCTTCTGTTTCAACAATACGCACAACAAAAATCTCCACGGATTGGTGCTGAAACATTTCAGTACTAACTTCGGGCCGCCAGCCGCACATACTACTTTGACCAAGATGAAACAAGTGCACGGCGCAGGAGAGATAATAAAACATATTTGCCTACCTTAATTAAGAAGACGGTAGAACACCGAAGGTAGTCTTGTGCTCATGGGTGGTGGAAATAAACTCCCTCATGATAACATGAATGTCCAGTGAGTCCAGAATATCACAGACCGAAAGGCCAGCTCCAAAACAGTATTTTGGTCTTTGGCAACAGCTTGTGAGAGCAGCATTAATCGGTGTTCGTTTTAATGCTGCCAGTTTGTTGACAGCCTCTGTGTGTTGATGGGATTTCTCATGCTCCCTAAATGTTCCAGTCTTTCGGCAGTTGTTAAATCTTTGTTAGCTAACTTAGCTGCTGGTGCTGAGCTTCCGACTTTCTCTCCTCCGTGTTGCTAGACAGAGTGACAGTCGTGTGTGTCCACAGGCAGGGACTCCGAGTCTACTGTATTTTTGTTGTTTGGCTTTGGGTTCATTAAAGAAATCATATATTCTGTTTTTAGAAATGTTTTGAGACACAAGTAGTAAGTTACCCATTACTGTTCAACCTCAACTGTGATCCTTCGCGCCCAATCCATGTCATGCGATGTGTGTGCCACGTCAGGTCAGAATCAGATACACAGAAAATATCATTAAAAAAAAAACAGAGGGTGGATTTCAACCATTTAAAAAACAACCATGTTTTAGACTGCTTACAGTAAAATCCTAACTCAAAAAAGAAATATTTTTTATTGATTTGTCAAAATGTTGACCTTGCAGTTACAACTCCCTGCCAACAGGTGGGGGTGCTGCAGCACCCTCAGCACCCCCCCTTCCCGCGTCGCTGGAGCCTTTTATGGAAAGATCTGCCCCATTTTTGGCTCCATCACTACTAGGAAGGTCACTCCGGCGTGGCTGCATGGAGATGAGTGAAGACGAGGGGGAAACAGGAAGTGAATTTGTTTTGAAATGGCCTTTACAAAGAAGTTGCTGCCCTCTAGTTTTCAATAGATTTTTCAGCTTAATGAACCTCCAAGCAGTTTGGCAAAGCGTCAGTGTTTATAAAGCCCATCCAGTCCCCCAGTGAGCATCTGTACTAGGTGGAAAAGGAATGGTGACAAACCCCTTGGGTTGTCTGTTTACCATACTGTAGATGATGAACACAAGATTAGCTACAGTAGCTAGGAGAGACATACCTTACAGCACGCTAGCAACATCTTGTTGGGCTGTTTTGCTCACTCAAAGATGGGCATTAAAAAAATACAGATGCAAAACGAAGACTCTATATGCAATCTATTGTTTACTATTTACTCCTTTACTGTTTCCTGTTGTGAAA
Organism: Notolepis coatsorum; assembly: GCF_963971535.1. NCBI lineage: Eukaryota > Metazoa > Chordata > Actinopteri > Aulopiformes > Paralepididae > Notolepis > Notolepis coatsorum. The sequence goes on from NC_140180.1 coordinate 28,778,596, forward strand.
GGGGGGAAACACATCCTTATCTTTTCTCTCTCCAGTCTCTACCTTGCTGTAATGATCAAGATATGTCTAGGGACCCCCCGCTGTAACCCCCACAACACACCCATCTATTACTATAAGCTATCGTAATCTCTCCGCTATTCATTAAAAATATGAGGGCAGGAAAGTGTGCATGGAAATGGCCATTTGACAGATTTAATGAGACTGGGCCGTGAACAATGAGCCGGTGGGGTTTGTACGGCGGGCCGATTCACTTGCTGCTCACACTCACTCAATTTAATGGGGAATTAAATTACACTGACAGACAAAGGTGTTTAGTGCAGACTCTGTCACTCCCATCCTCCTCCGTGCATCGCCAAAATACTGTAATGGAAGTTTTGCAGAAAATGTTTGACGTTGAACAATGGGATCTGTTTTCTTATAAAGTTGTGAAGACGGTAACTCAGATTATTTTCTTTTTGTTTTACTTATACCCTTCTGCTACGGGTGGGGGAGCTCTAGAGGGGTCCAGGTCCTGCCAAATGAGCTGATGCCCAACAATGACTTCTGAAAATAAGATACATTTTTCAGAACAATATTTCTTTTTTTAAAGGACAGTTGGCAGTCCACCCGCCTTAATATTTTTTTTATCTTTTATTGAGACACTTGGAATGCTGGGAGATGGAGATAGAGACACAGGACATACAGTTCTTTATTGAGACACTTGGAATGCTGACAGGGAGATGAAGATAGAGACACAGGACATACGGTTCTTTATTGAGACACTTGGAATGCTGACAGGGAGATGAAGATAGAGACACAGGACAGAAGGTTCTTTTTTTTGTGACCAACTTTTTATTTTGTCTTTTTTTAAAACAAGTTCAGAGGAAGGACATTCACATCAGCATTTCATATTAATTCACACAGTGGCATACAAAGTGTCTTTTCAGTATATATTGTCCGTCAGTATATTCATATACTGTGTAGCCTGCCTGTTGCAGTTGTGACAGTCCTTTCCTCCGTTCTGGCGGTCCTGTGGCTGCGAGACAGCCCAGGTCGCTTCTTAACCCCACTCCCAGCCCCCCGGGTTTGCATAGACATTTTAGGAGAGGGGGAAACCTTGATGCATACATGTATAGGATACTCTTAATTAGAAAAGAAATCATAATTATGTTTGTTAGATAACCAAGTAATAGGGAAAAATACAATACAATTTAGAAACAACCACAACAAATTATAGCAGTAAACAGAAAAGGAAAAGATAAATGGAAAAAATAAATGGAAACAACAGCAACATGATTTTTGTTCATTCTCTGGTGTCAAGGTACAAGTGTTCAACCTAGTGGAGTACTGATTTTACCTTCTGGGCCGCGGTAAGTAATATTTGGATTGATTCTGTCCTTGCTCCCTGTGCTCTAGCACTGGATGCCTCTAATCTCAATACTTCGTAGAAGGACAGTTTCCAACGGTAAATATTGAGACTATGGGGTGGTTTCCATCTCATTACGAGCATTTTCTTTGCTGCCGTTAAACCGGCCAGAAACACTCTCTTTTTGTGAGGTGTTAATTTTAGAGATGAATCATCATTTAATAATAAAATGTGTGGCAAACAAGGTATGTTTATCTCTGTTATATTAGTGAGAAATAATGCAACCTTGGCCCAAAAAGCGAGTACTCCTGGACATTCCCACATCATATGTATGTATGTTCCTATAACTTTTTGCGGACATAAAGCACATAGAGGACTTTGTAATATTTTTATTTGACAGAGTTTCCTGGGTGACAGATAAAATCTTTGTATCATTTTGTAATGAGTTAATTGGTTATTATAATTACGAGAGGTTAGTGGAATATTATCCCATACGTTCTGCCAATTTATGCAGGCATTGTAATTCTTTAAGTCTATGTTCCAGACAGTGGTATTACCTGTAGTTCTGTTTAGTTCTTTAGGACAGAAGGTTCTTTATTGATACACTTGGCAGGCTGAGAGGGAGACAGGGGAGAGACACAGGACAGAAGGTTCTTTATTGAGACACTTGGCAGGCTGAGAGGGAGACAGGGGAGAGACACAGGACAGAAGTTTCTTTATTGAGACACTTGGAAGGCTGACAGGGAGACAGAGGGGAGGCACAGGACAGTAGGTTCTTTATTGCGACACTTGGAAGGCTGAGAGAGAGAGACAGGGGAGAGACACAGGACAGAAGGTTCTTTATTGAGATACTTGGAAGGCTGAGAGAGAGACAGGGGAGAGACACAGGACAGAAAGTTCTTTATTGAGATACTTGGAAGGCTGACAGGGAGACAGAGGGGAGGCTCAGGACAGTAGGTTCTATATTGAGACACTTGGAAGGCTAACAGAATCAAGAATCAAGAGGTTTATTTGTCACATACATACCAGGGCATACAGTGAAATGCGGGTGGTCTTGCCCGCATTGATTGTGCAAAATACAATAATAAAATAGAATAAAATAGGCATCGAAAAATAAAATAGATAAGACACAAGATATGCATGGTAAAAAAAGACATGCTAGGTTCCTGAGAAACTGGTTCTTATACAGTACTATTAGGGGTGTAACGGTACACAAAATCCACGGTTCGGTACGTACCTCGGTTTTGAAGTCACCGGTTCGGTATGATTTTGGGTACAGTGTGGGGGGGGGGGGGGGGGGGGGAGTAATACGAAACAAAAAAATTGCTTTTCATTTATCTATTTATTTAACTGTATTAAACAATATAAAACGAATTGGCCATCATTTACTGAGAAAACTAAGGCTTACTGCTGTAACCTACTAATAACACTTAAAGTAAATCTGAAGATTATTATATAGCAGATGCCTTGGATAAGTCGTGGACAACTGTAGCGTGTGCTTGTTTATACAGAGCTGGTATGACTTGCTGGCTGAAATACGGACGAAAGGGAACTAGGTAGCAGGGCTCTATTACTTTTAGCATGTGCTTAAACCCTGTGTTCTCGACAACGGAGTATGGTCGCAGATCTGCTGCTATAAAAACACCTATGGCGTTTGTTATTGCTTTGGCCCGGTCTGAATTAATACCGAGATGCTGCTTGAATGCCACAGGGAGCTGGGTTTGCACTAGGGTCTGTTTCTTCCTTGTACCAGTGATATTCACATACGGGTGATGCCGTTTCAAATGCGCGATAAAGTTCGCAATAAAGTTGAACAATGCCGGCACGTAGCCCCTTTCGTGACTGTGATGCAAGGCTTCCATCAGTCACGAAAGGGGCTAGCCGGCACGTAGCTTTAGCGATCCACCCGTCTTTGTCCATTACTGTCGTTAACTGGGAAATCCGAAATTATCCCAAACGGGAGACTTGAATGTTGTGGGAGCATCTTCTAGCTCTGGCTGGTCAGTTAGTATTGCACTTGCCATACTAAGGCTAATATGCTATGCTGAATTACAGCTATCGTTCAGTGCAGCTGCGTGGGATGAACAAACAACATCCGGTTAGTTGTGCACGTTATATTTGGGACGGGGGGATTTAAGTTCAGCTAAAAAAGGTTCCGTACCATTGCAATCGTTCGGTGCACAGCGCGTACTGTACCGGAGGACCACATTGAGGCGGTACAGTACGTATTCGCATACCGTTACACCCCTCTACTATGCAATATACAATTTTTAGTGTGTGTGTGTGTGTGTGTGTGTGTGTGTGTGTGTGTGTGTGTGTGTGTGTGTGTGTGTGTGTGTGTGTGTGTGTGTGTGTGTGTGTGTGTGTGTGTGTGTGTGTGTGTGTGTGTGTGTGTGTGTGTGTGTGTGTGTGTGTGTGTGTGTGTGTGTGTGTGTGTGTGTGTGTGTGTGTGTGTGTGTGTGTGTGTGTGTGTGTGTGTGTGTGTGTGTGTGTGTGTGTGTGTGTGTGTGTGTGTGTGTGTGTGTGTGTGTGTGTGTGTGTGTGTGTGTGTGTGTGTGTGTGTGTGTGTGTGTGTGTGTGTGTGTGTGTGTGTGTGTGTGTGTGTGTGTGTGTGTGTGTGTGTGTGTGTGTGTGTGTGTGTGTGTGTGTGTGTGTGTGTGTGTGTGTGTGTGTGTGTGTGTGTGTGTGTGTGTGTGTGTGTGTGTGTGTGTGTGTGTGTGTGTGTGTGTGTGTGTGTGTGTGTGTGTGTGTGTGTGTGTGTGTGTGTGTGTGTGTGTGTGTGTGTGTGTGTGTGTGTGTGTGTGTGTGTGTGTGTGTGTGTGTGTGTGTGTGTGTGTGTGTGTGTGTGTGTGTGTGTGTGTGTGTGTGTGTGTGTGTGTGTGTGTGTGTGTGTGTGTGTGTGTGTGTGTGTGTGTGTGTGTGTGTGTGTGTGTGTGTGTGTGTGTGTGTGTGTGTGTGTGTGTGTGTGTGTGTGTGTGTGTGTGTGTGTGTGTGTGTGTGTGTGTGTGTGTGTGTGTGTGTGTGTGTGTGTGTGTGTGTGTGTGTGTGTGTGTGTGTGTGTGTGTGTGTGTGTGTGTGTGTGTGTGTGTGTGTGTGTGTGTGTGTGTGTGTGTGTGTGTGTGTGTGTGTGTGTGTGTGTGTGTGTGTGTGTGTGTGTGTGTGTGTGTGTGTGTGTGTGTGTGTGTGTGTGTGTGTGTGTGTGTGTGTGTGTGTGTGTGTGTGTGTGTGTGTGTGTGTGTGTGTGTGTGTGTGTGTGTGTGTGTGTGTGTGTGTGTGTGTGTGTGTGTGTGTGTGTGTGTGTGTGTGAAGCGTTCAGTGTTCTGATGCCCTGGGGGAAGAAGCTGAGTCGGAGTCTCTCTGTTCTTGCAGCGTATGACCGTAGGCGCTTGCCTGACCGCAGCAGCTTAAACAGGCTGTTTAAGCTGGGAGACAAGGGAGAGGCACAGGAGACTGACAGGGAGACAGAGTAGAGGTGAGACAAATCAGATTCTAGGGCAGCAGCCTGTGGTTCCAGAAGCATGGGTCTTAACCACTGCACCATCTCTGTGTCCTACATTTGATAACTGTAGACTTTGCCTCTGCAACTATTATCCAGTTCGATGACATCTGCTACCATCCTACCCTACATTTACACACAGACCATTGTCTATAGTGGCCTAATGAAAACTTGAAGGACTGTGCCTTTTGTGGCTGGGCTAGCCTTGTTTCTGTACAGATCATACTATAGCAGAATGCTCCTTTTTACGATGAAGACATTTTAGACCCCCATTGTGATAGGTGTTTTAAATGTGGTTATATCTGGTTAATAGTTTATACTTGGTTTGCATCTTGTTTTAAAGGGATAGTTGTGATTTGTGATTCATGTTGGCACATGGCGCAGTGCATAGTGACGACGTCAAACTGGGACAAGTTCCAAACCCATCGCTTCACTCTGAAGCATAGGAAATGCTCAAGGACTGTGTTGTTGTTGTTGTTGTTGTTGTTGTTGTTGTTGTTGTTGTTGTTGTTGTTGTTGTTGTTGTTGTTGTTGTTGTTGTTGTTGTTGTTGATGATTGAAGCTTTTGCCTGCATGCTAAAGTGTGGATTATCACTCCTTTGTCTTGTGAGCCCAAATTTGACACTTCCTGGTTCACGGGCAGCGGGCCAAAAATCCGATCACAGGACTCGGTGAGTAAGCTAACAGCATTGCATCAAATACAATACTAGCAAATATTTCATACAACTTAATGTCCAAAATGTCAAACTATGCCTTTAATAAGATCAGAAAATGCCTGCCTTAAAATACAAACGCAATGCTCATTTTCAGGCATTTCTAATTGATTGATTGATTGAAAACTTTATTAACAGATTGCAGAATGGGTACAATACAGTACGGCTCAATACCCACAATTGTTAAGGGGATACAGACCAGAGAACGATTTTCGTCCGGTTGCGGGGTTGCACTTCAAGTTTCAAGTTTCTCAAGTTTCTTTATTAGTTGTCATACAGAAGTACAGAATACATTTATACAAAATGCTTCTTTCTGTTACGCTCCAGAGACTGTGCTAGACAAAAGGATAAGTATAAAATAAAATAAGTATAGCAAGTATAAAATAGAAGTCACGTACGTAGACACAAGTGTTCAGTATGTACATATGTACAATGTTCAATGCAGAGTAGAAGTAACTGAGTTACCATACAATATACTATACAATATACTAATTACAATTAGTGCTGTCAGGCGATTAAAAAAAGTATCTAATTAATTACAGGATTTGTAATTAATTAATCTAATTAATCGCATTAAAAAAAATGTATTGATATTCTCATTTGGTTCATTACAATTTACTCAAAATACAATTTTCATTCAATCAATCACCGCGCAGATTGATTGATTGAATGAAAATGTTATTAACAGATTGCAGAATGGGTACAATACAGTACGGCTCAATACACACAATTGTTAAGGGGATGCAGACCAGAGAAAGACTTTCGTCTTGTTTACATTACGGTCCCCCATTTTCAATTCATAATGAATTGTAAGTAAGGGTGCAACTTGCACCATGCAATCCATTCTTTGTGGATCTAGCCCTCTGTGTCCATTTGAGCATAGTGTTATTCACAGTCAAAGATAAAAAAAAAATTATTGATATTCTCATTTGGTTCATTACAATTTACTCAAGCCTAGTAACAGACACAGTATTTCTGACACTGGGAATACATTCCCTGAGATTCATAGATATCCCTAGAATCAGATACCAAGAACATGCAAATGGACCATATTAAAAAAAAATCTGTAAATGTGTATTCTACATTCTTATGGAATGAATGAGATAAAAAAAATATTATATAAAAAAAAAAAAAAAAAATTATTTTGAGTTAATTTTAATAACGCGATAATTTGCTGTGTAATTAATTAATCTAATTAACGCGATAAACTGACAGCCCTAATTACAATATACTATATAGTGCAAAGCAGAAATGGGATGAGGTACAATTTAGGTACAATTTACAGTAAGGTGTACTGAGGTATGGGTTGTAGTGCAAATTCTTTGCCAATAAATATAAAGTGTGTTTAGGTGTTCTAACGTGTGTAGAGTGGGTGCTGCAGTGAGTTGTTTGTTTAAAGTGAGTGTGTGTGTGTGGGGATGTGTGTGCTGTGAGTGCTTTTGATGGTTGTTGCATAGTGTTATTGTTCGTTGAGCAACCTGATGGCCTGGGGATAGAAGCTTCTTCTGAGTCTTTCTGTGCTTGCCATGAGACTCCGGTATCGCTTGCCTGACCGCAGCAGTTCAAAGAGGCAGTTGTTTGGGTGGCTGGAGTCTTTGATAATTATCTTGATTCTTAGCCTTACCCATGCACCGCTTGTTGTAAATGTTCTGGAGAGTGGGAAGCCCCCCTCCAATTGTGCGTTCGGCTGAACGGGCCACTCTCTGTAGTCTGCTGCGGTCTTGTGCGGTGCTATTCCCAAACCAGGAGGTGATATTGCCAGTCAGGATACTCTCTATTGTGCATGAGTAGAAGTTCTTAAGGATCTTCTGACTGACTCTGACTGACTTGGAACTTCCTTAGGCGCCTGAGGAAGTAGAGGCATTGCCGTGCCTTCTTCACAACACTGTCAATGTGTGTGGTCCATGTCAAGTCCTCGGATATGTGGACTCCTAGGTACTGGAAACTGTTCACTCTCTCAACTGGTGCCCCGTCGATGCTGAGGGGGCTGTAGTCCCTGACCCCCGACCTCCTGAAGTCCACAATCATCTCTTTTGTTTTGCTGACGTTCAGGGAGAGGCAGTTCTCCTGACACTACTGCGACAGATTCTCTACCTCTTCCAGGTAGGCCTTCTCGTCGTTGGCAGAGATCAGGCCCACCACTACTGTGTCATCAGCCAATTTGATGATTGTGTTGTTGTTCCGCTGTGCCACACAGTCATGTGTGTACAGGGAGTAGAGGAGGGGACTCAGAACACAGCCCTGGGGGGCCCCTATGTTGAGCGTGATGGATGAGGAGGTGCAGTTGCCTGCTCTTACCACCTGGGGTCTACCCGTCCGGAAGTCAAAGACCCACTGGCAGAGGTCATAGTTCAAGCCCAGGTCCCTGAGCTTGGCTATGAGTTTGGAGGGGACTATGGTATTGAATGCTGAGCTGTAGTCGATGAACAGCATTCTCACATAGTTCCCCTGCCTCTTGTCCATGTGTGATGCTGCTGTGTGCAGCACATGGGCTATGGCGTCCTCCGTGGACCTGTTGGGGCGGTATGCAAATTGCAGGGGGTCCAGGTTGATGGGGAGGGAGGAACAGATGTAGCCCTTCACTAGCTTCTCAAAGCACTTCATGGCTATGGAGGTGAGAGCTACAGGGCGGTTGTCGTTGAGGCAAGCGGGCGTAGATTTTTTGGGTACAGGGATGATGGTGGACTTCTTCAGACAGGTGGGGATGACAGCCTGTTCTAAGGACAGGTTAAATATGTCAGTGAATACCGGGGCCAGTTGGTCGGCATAGACTTTTAGGACGCGGCCGGGGATGCCGTCCGGTCCTGCTGCCTTCCTGATATTCACTTTCTTAAAGGTCCTCCTCACCTCATGTTCTGTTATTCTGAACACTGAATCTCCATCAGCAGCGCCCCCGCCCTCCATTGCAGTGGTTTGTAGGCTGGTGTTGTTATTCACAGCCTCAAACCGCGTTCGGTTTGCGAGATCTGATTGGCCACTGACGTTTCTGGTCATGTGACATGTGCGCCAATCGCGTGACGCCTGTTTCTGCGCCTATTTCCGCCTCGAACAGCCTGCAAACTACCTAATGCCTAGTTTATCACTGGTTAAGCTTAAGCGACTCTTTCAAAGTTGGTTAAGGTTAGAGTTTGGAATCAGGGCTGGTGTTCTATCGCCCTGCTCTAAGACAAACTCTAACCTTAACCCACTTTGAAAGAGTGCCTAAGCTTAACCGGTGATAGAAACAGGCGTCACACGATTGGCGCACATGTCACATGACCAGAAACGTCAGTGGCCAATCAGATCGCGCAAACCGAACGCAGAAGTGAAACCCTGTTAGGGGAAATATTCACGCGTCCGGTCCCCCATTTTCAATTCATAATGACATTTATGACATACGCAACATACAGATATATATCATGACATTTGTGACATACAAGATATGCAAATATACAGTACTGTTAAACAGAAATCCTAACAGATAGTATATACATACGAGGGGGAAGAAACTGGAGCCGTTTTGAGAGCCGTTTTGAAGGTGGGTAATGATTCACATTTTCGTATGGTGTGGGTAGGGCGTTCCACATTGAGAAACATGTTTAGACCCTTGTTTGTGCCGAATCTGGGTTGAACATGATTTGTGGAACTCCCTCTGGTGTTGTGGTTGTGGTATTCACTGACCTTTGGGAAGTATTTCAACATGTACATGGGTACCTTAGTGGTGTAGTGTATCTTGTAGACCAGGCCCATTGCAAGTTGCTGTACTCTGTCTACTCTAAGCCATCCTAGGTTGTCAAAATGGGCAGGGGTGAGGTGGGTTTTAGGACTAAGGTCAAGCAGTAGTCTGACCAGTTTGTTTTGTGATGTTTGTAATCTTGTTTTTAGTGCCTTTGAGGTGCAAGCATATTCGTAGTACCCTTGAATGAGTGCTCCTGCTAGAGTCTTCACGGTATATTTGTTTACCAGAGAGGAGATTCGGTACACAAATCTAGTTTGTTGGTTGACTTTTTTTATTACATTGGATGCCATTTTGTCACAGGAAAGATTTGCCTCTAGGATGGAACCCAGGTATGTAATTTCATCTTTCCTTGTGACAATATTGTCACCCACTGTAACAAAGAAGCTGTTGGTTTTGCTGAGTTTGTTATTTGATCCGAAGAGAATGGACTCTGAGTCTGTGTTACCCAGGTGTAATCATAGTTTGTTATCAACGAGCCAGGTGCCGATTCTGCCGAGTTCTGAGCTGAGTGTTTTTTCAACCTGCAACTTGTTCTTGTCAGAGACTAGCAGGGATGAGTCGTCCGCGAACAGGTACAAGTTGCAGTCACAAGCTGACGACATGTCATTTGCATAAATTAGGAACAGTAACGGTCCTAGTATGCTTCCTTGTGGAACACCACAGCTCACTGGGGGGGGGGGGGGGGGAGCTCACTGATAAACTATCAAAACCAATTGCTTTTAGCTTGTCAATCAGAATGGAGTGATTGACAGTGTCAAAGGCCTTTTGTAGGTCCAGCATGACCATGGATTCTCTATAGCCCAAATAATGAACAAGGTAGAGACCATTGCTAACCTATAGACTACTGCTCCTTGCTTTACAGTTCCAATAGAAATACACAAAGGAATATACAATCCTATGTGTAATTCACCGGGCCAAAAATACGTGCTGGCCCCCACCCTCAGGAACTCTCTCCCGGCTGAGAACCGCTCTGCCACATTCTTGGACTCAAGACAGCCCTGAAAACTCACAGGTCTGTTCACAAAGACCTATGGCCTTGAATCATCTCCCCCCCGTTCCCCGTACCTGGATAACTGAGTTAGCCGGATAACTTTCGGTCAAGTCTGACTTAAGCCGGACCTTCCCATTCCCCGAAGCTGGATTGTCTAAATCACCATGACAACAGATCAAAAAGTTTGAGCCTGGTCGAGAGCAGGGTTAAGTTCAAGTTAGCCGGATGAACCATGGCCACGCCCCCGCAAAGAAGTGACAGCTCGTTTCCTGAAATGATTCTCACAGTCTAGGATCTGCATTATACCATTCTGAATTACGTTTCTGTGCTTCGTTTTCCTAGAGGGGGCTTTTGAAATGTATAATAATAGAACTAAATGCTGATAATAAATCATATTGAGCCTATAGATTTACTTTGTCCTAAATAAAATAATGCACGTCATATACGGCGCTCGGAGTCGCGATACACGCTGCATGTGGTTATTTTAATAACGGCTCATTGCAAATGTGAATCCCGCGGGGATATTTTTAATTAATGAAACCTATCGGCCGTTTGGCTCTGATTAGTTTCATATATTAATCTCCGCTGTAGATTTGCTTAACGGAGCGCCGGATTGTGTTTCATTCAAGCATAAAATTGAAGTGTCTATGCGGGGATTGTGGTTTTTGTGTGATATTGTAACTGGGATTAAAATGTCTGATGAGATGCGCTGTTTGACGGATTTGAGAAATTGAATGAGCCGTTGACGTCACATTAATGCATTTGAGAATAAAGAGATAAAACTTTTTGGTAAGAAAAATATTCTAAACACGGGTCTCTCGTCCATTAATGCATAAACAATGAGTATATCACGTCTGGCACAGTGGCGCAGCGGCTAGTGCTGAATCCTGGCAACCGGGCGACCCGAGTTCGAGACCCCGCGTTTCCAATATAATTTTTTGGAATATAATATTAATGATTATATGCAAAAGTAGCCTAGTTTTAAGTTAAAATATTATAAATCTACATGCATTGAGGATGTCATTCTTTATATAGCTCTCAACGTGCACCAAATTGAATTATTCCTACATTGCAAAAAGAAGGAAAAGACTAGGATTCGAACCCCGGTCGTCTGCGTGAAAGTCAAAAGAAGAACCCGTTACACCACAGTGCAGATAAGTAAAAGATCCACCATACATCAATCAATGGGTAAGAGAGCCGTATCGTTATTCTGTATAACAGTTTAACTAATTATTTTCGCTAGCAAGATCTCATTTGATTATTCAATCCATAAACCTACTGCCAGCAGGCAAGTTTAAAGAAATATAATCTGATTGATTGAGGTAATGAGGGACTTAAAATTAGTCTATAGATAACGCATTTAACTTGTCGGCGAGGCGATTGAGCCGTACTGCAATCTGATAATAAAGTTTTAAATCAATTAATCAATCAATGCCGTTAGAAAATCAGGATCTCTGCTATCGATAAGTGCTGGCTTTTCAACTGAAGCGGCCACGCGCACTTATCCTGGGTCTCAAGTCTGGATCGAGTTAAGGAGACTGAATCCACCTTCGAGGAACAGGAAAATCCCGGCTTCAAACATCGGGTTAACTGAATCTGGATAATGGGACTCTTGATCGACTTAGTTGAACCAGGTACGGGGAATAGGGCCCTGTTATTATTGTTGTTGTTATTGTTAGTTATTATTTATTTTATTTATTCCGTATGTGTATTTTTTTGTTGCCTTGTAAAGCGTCCTTGTTTTTTTTTAAAGGCACCATATAAATCCAAGCTATTATTATTATTATGAATATTATGACGGCTTTTAGATTTGCTACCATTTCAAGTGCAGTGCAGTGCAGAAAATCATCAATGACCACTTACCAAAAACAAAAAAAACAAGGATCTTGCTGATTACCACTTTAATGCCATTGGAGCACAGCAGGATAAATAATTGAAAACAAGGATATTGCAGGATCAGAACAGTTCAAATGACCAAGTACTGTATTTCAGCAGGCTAAGGCAGACATAATCATAGCTCTGTGAAGCCATGTGTTTAATAGCACCACGCCCGTCACATGTTCTTGGTCCAGTCTTTTCTTCCAAGTAATTTTACTTTTTGTTTTTGTTTTTTAGGGGGAAACATTCAAGTTTTGGCAGGTATATAATGATCATTCTACTTCAGAAACACACTGCATGGGTGCTGGTCTGACACCAGCTGCACAACTCAGGACACTTGGAATTAAATTGAACATTTCTGTTTATTAGGAAATTAGACATGCATAGGCCAGAAGACAAGTGACATTTCTTTGGCAGCCTTTGTGAGAGCAAGGTCATTCCTGACTGGAGGATATTGACGACAGTGTGGGAAGAGAGTTGTTGTTATTGGTGCATCAAAGACTTTTCTTCATCCACATTCATCACCAGCAGGATCCCTGCAAGTTGGTGAACAGACAAATTTGCAGGATGCCTATCACCTAAAAAGACATGTTAAATAATAAGCCAGAGAGCCATTTATCTAAAAATGCACTCACACATTCACACACCGATGGCGGAGGCGACCATGCAAGGTGCCAACCTGCTCATCGGGAGCGATTAGGGGTTAAGTGTGTTGCTCAAGGACACTTCGACGCGCTGCTCGGGAGGAGTGGGAATCGAACCGGGAACCCTCCGACTACCAGATGACGCACTACCTCCTGAGCCCCTGTCGCCCCAGCCTCTATATTTTAATTGCATGCTGTAATCACATCATGGTTTTAAAAAAAATAATAATAATGATGATATTATGAAGGAAGAGGACCCCCTTGGCTCATAGATGAACCAGATATGGAGGGCAGGCAGCTATAACGGTTTCCTTCATGAGTCATTGGGGTCCTCATTGTTCTTGGTGTTCACATTGTGTGACAGACTGATATCTTGCCACAGCAAGAAGGATGACATTGACAACTCCCAGGTTCCCTCTGCCCCGTCATGCCAGACGGAGCGGGATGTGGAACCAGACTTGTCAAAAGGAGGCCAACAACTATATTGAGAGGCAGCATGAGGAGGTTTGTGGCCAGGTTTCATGAAATAAGAAGATGGACTATTAGTACCCTGTAAAATATCTTTTAATTTGCTCATTTACATCCATTTTACCACCAATAAGGTGTGTGTAAATTAAACACTACAAAAATATTTTTTGTCTTAAATTCTCTTTAGCTAAAAAAGTTTTTATTGATACAGGATTTAGGCTCATTGTGGTCACTGCAAGTAGACCTCTGTCTCCAGGCAACCATATGCCTAAAGCCTAATTAGCACGACAGTTATTGGAAATTAACAATGTTACTGTGATGAAGTGATTCAAGGTGCAAACATAAAGATTGACAGCTCCTAGACCAGGGGTCGGCAACATAAAAAAAAAAATAGCTATTTTGCCCCCTCCTGCACGAAATTAAATTAATCTGGAGCCGCAAAACCTATTTACCCAAGATAACACAGTGTGGCGGCTGGGTGGCGCAGCGGACATTGCACTCGTCACCAACGCTAGAGACACCGGGTTCGACTCCGGCTGTCGGCGTTGCCTCCGGCTTGGACCAGCCGTCATACTAACTCAATTGGCAGAGTTAGCGGGTGGAAGTCGATGGGTGGTAATCTGGAAGTTGTGGACAGCGACCCCTACAGGTCGGTTGGGGGACGCCTGAACAGCAGAGACAGGAAATGGCGGGGGTAGTGTGAGCCTCCCACATGTTACACCTCGCCAATGAGAGTCCGTGCTGGCAGGTGAAAAGATGTGACAGGCTGCCTCCTCGTGTATCGGAGGGGACACGTGATGCAAGGCTTCTATCCTCCCTACAACCGGCCAGTGGGGGGCATATGCGAGCAACGTTCAAGACAGGGGAGGGGAGAATTGGCACAGTGGAATTGGGATGGGAGAAAAATAGAAAAAAAGGAGAAAAAGTGGATAAAAAAAATAAAAAAGATAACAATGTATAACGTTTTATATATACTTGTACTATATTCTATATATAGAGAGGGATTGGAATTTATTCAAAATCGTATTTCTAGTATGCACTGTGACAGACTCTGGGGTGTATTGAGCTGTCACCAGATTGGAATTAATAAAATACACACTGCACAAGGTAGAAGCAAGTTTAACAGCCGCTTTATTGCTGTTTAGGGGGAAGGAAGAGCTTTGTGTAAGTGTCAGCCAGTCCGTAATACGCGAGAATCGTCGTTGTCCGATAGCGGGGGTCGGTACACGGAGATCGGTTCTCATACGGACGGGGGCTGATCCGGGAGATTTAGAAAATGTTTGAGTTCGTTAAATACATGATTTTCTTTTTGTGGCGAGTGAAGTTTTTTTGTTGTTCGCCAATTTCTCGCCACATAAGATAAGATAAGATAAGATATTCCTTTATTGATCCCGTTGGGGAAATTCAGGCATCATAGTAAAAACAACACAAGCAGTGTAAACAAATAAGTCAATATAATTTACTATCTAACTAACTGAAAAAACAATACAGTATTCACAATGACCCATAAGGTGCAGTATGCATAGGTAGTGTTATAATGTATTATCTAACTAACTGAAATATACGGTATTCACAGTATCACAGTATTCACATAATAATAATAATAATAATAATAATAATAATAATAATAATAATAATAATAATAATAATAATAATAATAATAATAATAATAATAATAATAATAATAATAATAATAATAAAAATAATAATAATAATAATAATAACAATAATAATAATAATAATAATAATAATAATAATAATAATAATAATAATAATAATAATAATAATAATAATAATAATAATAATAATAATAATAATAATAATAATAATAATAATAATAATAATAATAATAATAATAATAATAATAATAATAATAATAATAATAATAATAATAATAATAATAATAATAATAATAATAATAATAATAATAATAATAATAATAATAATAATAATAATAATAATAATAATAATAATAATAATAATAATAATAATAATAATAATAATAATAATAATAATAATAATAATAATAATAATAATAATAATAATAATAATAATAACTTTATTTGTATAGCACTTTTCATAAGGTGCTCACATAAGGTGCAGTATGCATACCGTTATTGTCCTCCAGGTGTACCCCAAGGAACTTATATGACTCCACCACCTCCACCTCCTCCCCTCGGATGGTAATGGGAATTGGGGGGGGCCTCTTCTTGCCCCTCCGGAAGTCCACCACAAGCTCCTTGGTCTTACTGGTGTTGAGTTGGAGGTGGTTGCTGTCGCTCCACCCCACAAAGCTCTCCACCAGGGCTCTATACTCCTCCTCATCATCGTCGGTGATGTAGCTTACGATGGAGGAGTCGTCAGAGAACTTCTGCAGGTGGCACCCGCTTGAGTTGTGGCAGAAGTCTGAGGTATAGAGGGTGAAGAGGAAGGGTGACAGCACAGTTCGTTGGGGGGCGCCGGTGTTGCTCACCAGTACGTCAGACTGACTATCCTTTAGTCTGACGTACTGCGGACTGCGGTCTCTCAGTGAGGTAGTCCTTGATCCAAGCCACCAAGCTGTGCTCCAGCTGCATCACATAGAGCTTCTCCGCTAGCAGTGACGGCTGGATGGTGTTGAAGGCACTGGAGAAATCAAATCCTGACTGAGCTGCATGGCTTCTCCAGGTGTGTGTACGCTCTGTGGAGCATATAGATGATGGCGTCCTCCACCCCGATGTTTGCCTGGTATGCAAACTGCAGGGGGTCGAGGGAGTCACACACCAGGGGCTTGAGGTGTTGCAGGACCAGTCTCTTGAATGTCTTCATGATGTGTGACGTCAGAGCGACTGGCCTGTAGTCGTTGAGGGTGCTGGGTCGCCACCTTCTTGGGCACCGGGACGATGCAGGAGGTCTTCCAGAGCTGGGGCACCCTCTCCAGCCTCAGGGAGAGGTTGAAGAGATGTTGGAGCGGTGCTGCCAGCTGCCCTGCACATGCTTTGAGCACCCTGGGATTGGTGTTGTCCGGTCCTCTGGCCTTATTCACACTAATCTTGGAGAGCTGCCTCCTGACCTGGCTGTTAGTGATGGTCAGGGTAGGGGCTGATGTCTCCGTAGGTAGTGTGTTGTTGGCTGGGGTGATGGGGTTGGTGTTTGTGGGTGTTGAGCAGGCTGCTGCTGCTGTTGGGGGTGGGTGCCACTGCTGATGGGTGTGGGTGGGGGAGGGGGGTACTTGATAGGTGGGAAGCAGTTCTAGTGGTCTTCCTGACCCCCGCCCACACCTCCCTGGTGTTGTTGGCCTGTAGTCTGCCCTCCAGCCTGTCCTTGTAGTTGTCTTTGGCTGCCCTTAGCTCTTTTTTTAGCTCCCTTGGACAGCCCTGGCCTGCTCAGTGTCCCCTGCCATGAAGGCCCTCTTTTTTCTGTTTAGCAGGTGTTTAATGTCCTTGTTAATCCAGGGTTTGTTGTTTGTGGGTACGATGCTCTCCTCATAATCTGATGTAGTCTGTGATGCAGTGGGATAGTCCATCAATATCATCTCCATGGACCCTCTCAAACATGTCCCAGTCTGTCGACCTGAAACACTCCCGTAGCTCCTCCTCGACGTCGTCAGACCACTGTGGGACAGACCTGGTGGTCGGTGGCTGTCTCTTAATGATAGGCCTATATGTAGATACAAGCCTCACTAGATTGTGGTCTGACTGGCCAAGGGGGGGCAGGGGAGTCACGCTGAAAGCCTCCTTTATATTAGCATACAGGAGGTCCAGTGTTTTGTCTCCCCTGGTTTTGCAGGTGACATACTGGGTAAAGTTTGTCAGGGTCTTGTTCAGTCTGACATGGTTGAGGTCCCTGTTGATAAAAATAAATGCGTCTGGGTGTTTTGTCTGGAGCCCCGCGACTGTGGAGTGTATGTCCCCCTGTCTCTAGCTGTCTCTGAGTTATGACCGGAGTGTTGAACGTCCTGTGATTAAGACGGGGAGGACGCAACCCTCTTTGCGCCGCCCCTGTGCCTCAAATAGATCCGCTATCAGCTCTATCTTTAATCTTTCAAAATGTTCAGTTGCTATCGCTATCAGCTCTATCTTAAATTTTTCTAAATGTTCAGTTGCTATTGCATGCACTCATCTGTTTCACTACACACATGAGTGCATGCTTACCAACTGTCCGTCTGCAACACTACTATCACCGACATCTAAGAAGGGAGATAGTAGTGTTGAATTGGCCCTTCTAAGGTTTCTCTCCTCCACATTGCCTGTGGTGCATTTTTTCCTAGTGCTAGGTTTTAGTGAGTTTTTCCTTACCTTCACGTGGGATATGTCTGGGAGTGTTCGCATTGCATTAATTTATTTTGCATTTATTTTAAATTTGTTGCACCTTATGGTGTTCTTGTTTTGTTTCTTGACTTATTGTGATGTTTCTTCTTGACTTGTTTAAAGAAGATGTGTCCGGCCCATGGGGACATTAACGTGTGTTGTCGGGCCTGCGCCGCCACCGCGCTCGGTGGGATGTAAACAGTCAGAGCCACCACATGAGTTATTTCTCGCGGTAAATAGTATGGACGCAGACCCAGTGCCAATAGTTCGATGTCGGGGGAACAGATGCGTTCCTTAACGGTGATGTGCCCGGGGTGGCACCATTTGGAATTAACAAAGACAACAAGCCCTCCGCCTCTCCTCTTACCGCTTTGTTTACCCATGTATGCGTGCACTGCCGTGAACCCCTCTTGTTCAATGATACTGTCCGGGATGTTATCATTCAGTCAGGATTCTGTGAAGCACAGTAGGCTCGCCTCCCTGTACTCAGGTTGGTTGTTCATCAGGGCTGAGAGCTTTTCCGTCTTGTTGGCCAGCGATCGCACGTTCCCCATAACGACAGAGGGCAGGTAAGGCTTAAATCTCCTGTTATCCTTTCTCCTGTCCCTCATGATCGTGCCAGCTCGCTTCCCCTGTCTGCGTATCCTTATGTCGGCTGGTAGATTCCTCGTGGCACTGCAACTCTGTCTTGAAAGCAGAGGAGAGCCTCCCGCGGGTAAACCAGCCCGCCGGTGTTGTTGTTGTCCATTGTTCGGCTGCGCTCCCTGTTGTTGTCCATTGTTTAATTGCTAACTTCAGAGAAGTTGTTAACAATTTGCATTAACTTGGTGTAAAGCAACGCACAGTCACTTAGACACCTATGAATACAAATAGAATCACAAAAAGAAATAAGTAAAAAGTAGTAAAAAGGGATAAGAAGTAGACGGGGGTGGGAGCTGCTAAGAAAGGCTGCCACTCACCTCGGCGCCTACTATGAACATATCAAGCATACAGGTAAACCTGCATCGTCGGTAGCGAAAGCAAATGAATCTGTCCGCCCTGAATTAAATCTATTTATCTTTTTGGGGATTTATCCATGGTTAGCTTATTGGGGGGTCAGAAACTCAAGATTAGCCACCTGCAGACGGCAGGGAGAGGCGTGGGGTGTGACGTATATTTTAGTTAATTTTAAACACTTTTTTATTTCACAGTATCACCTCAATCTCCGTAATAAAAAGACATAAAAATAGCCGTGATTTATTTCCATATATATATATTTTTTCAAACCTACACGGAGCCACTGCAGAGTGGCTGAAGAGCCGTGGGTTGCCAACCCCTTTCCTAGACAAAAAAGCACATCAGTTTGGAGCTGATGCAAGCTGTCCTGACTGTGTGGTGGGGAGTTTGTTCCACCATTGTTATTGTTATGTTATGTTATTGCCATAAGTAGTATACTGTATGTAGTAGTATATGTACGTATTTTCTAAAAAAAATTAGATACAGTATCTGTGTATATTACAAACAAGTACATATATTTCAGAAAACCTTTGAGTTCCCCTGCTGGAGAGCAAACCCAGGGCGCTCCCATGAGAGGCAAGTGCCTTTGCCTCAAGACTACCAAGACACACTTTTCAGATAGCCTTGCCCCAATCCCAAACCCTAACCACACTGTTACCTTAAACTAACCATAACCTTAACCCTAACCCTAACCTTAACCACACTGTTACGATAAACTAACCCTAACCTTAACCATAACCCTAACATTATATCTTAACACATTGGTCACCAACAACGTCATTATTTGTTATTGCCCGCCATGCGTTGAACGCCAACAACGTGATAATTCGTTGTTGGGATCAATATTTAATTTTTTCCATCCAGCCTCCCTGCAGGACTGCAGCTGCACCCTGGCTGATATTGCAACGCCTCAATACCGCTGCCTGGTGGATGATCGGGCAAGTTACACTCCACACCAAACCGGAAGTGGCACTGGTGCATCGAGGAAATTCCTCCGGCAGTAATATCTTGTAATGTGGATCAAGAGACACAATCAAGTGCATTGGGATCGCTTTCGAAACGCAATAATCTATATGATTTCGCCGTTTATTGCGTCATACAAACGGGAAGTGGATCTAGCAGATCGACGTCAAATAATCTGATCAATGTATCAACCCATACTAAATAAAGCCGTTACTGACGATCAAGGAATTATGAACTACCCCCCCCCCTTTCCTTCACGCATGATGAAGCATAATGTATACTGATCATATACATTTGAATTTTTTAATATAGCGTGTATAGGAAAGAAACGCCAATCGATAATCTATCATATGCTTCAGGGCCTATAACTTGCGTTTTTGGAATTACAGCAGAAAAGCTTAAAAACATACTTATATTCTCGACGGTATTAACACAACAATGTATGAATGAAAAAATATAACATTCCCACATCCGGAACGATAGATACCCGATGTTGAATGAGCCATAGTAATGTCAATATAGCTATAATATTTAAAAAGTTATAGCCCTGCAAAGAAGGTAAACATCTCCATAGGCTTACAGCGGTGGCAGACTGGGTATAAGGATGGGCATACTGCGTGGCAATCAAAGTGTTAACCATAAACGTTAAAACTAACCATAATCATAGTATTACTGTGTTTGTATCAGGGCGGGCAGGCGGGCGGGCGGGCGGGCGGGCGGGTGGGTGGGTGGGTGGCTTAGTCTAGTGGTGAGAGCACTCACCCACAACCATAATCAGTGTTGGTTTGACTCCCGGTCGCTGTGTTTCTTTTGTACTTTTGCAGATACAAAACATAAATATATGACTTATACAACACATAAATATAATACTTATGGCTATAATATAACATACATTATGTGGTCGAGTAGTAATTAATTGACGTTTTCTGATGAGACCTTGTTGCCCAGTAACAGAGCTGTATATCTACAACAATCTAAATTATGTTTCCGTTCATCTTGTCATAATGAATTACTCAGCTAGTAATTAACCGGACGTGGTCACTTGTCTGAATGGCTTATCAAATGACGCTCGTCGGATGCTTCGTCTTGTAACTCAAGACTGGAAGCATGCAATAGGTTGAGTGAGGTGACGGTCATACGGCCTCAAATTAAACTTTCCAACAATGTATTTGATCTGGAAAAATGCAGGCCGGAGCCGGCAGACGAGGGCAAAGTGCTGTGATGTGCACATGCGTGCGTGACGGCCTGCCATCGGGTCGTCCGATGCTTAAAATTTGTTTATGGGGACTGGCAGAAACCACTGGATGGTGCATGCTTAGAAGATGTATTTTTCTATCTTTCTGACCAACCCTATGTTGTAATTTACCCATGGCTTCAAATATGAAAGAAAAACAATGCTATGACAGATTCTTAGATGCGGATGACTCCCCATTCAAAGGGGTCAGGTCTCGTCAGTCCTCGTCGAGGTGGCTGCAGACTGAACCCAGTTCCCGAAACAGACGTTGCTATTACAGCAAAGATAGTAGAGAAATGTTACGATGGCACACAGCCAACTCAGGGTTGGATGACATTAACTGTCAAACAACTTTCTCCCCAAAAAGAAGCAGTACTTGCGGAAGTACCTGTATACAATGTGGAAAACTGAAGTTGGATGCAAACTGCAATTTCAACATTCATTTTCACGACCCTGCCTCAGGAATATTAACATAGCATGAGTGGAAACCTTTTTAGTATTTCTCCACCTGGTAAATACACAAGTCACAACATGTTTACAGGAATGTTTTGGAGTTGTATTTGGAGTGTATTTCGTGACTGTTGGGAACTAGGCTACACTGGATTCACTGGAAGTACACACCTACTTCCAGTTAATGATGCTAAGCTAGGCTAACGGTGCGGCTGTTCCCTAAGCCTAATGCATGCATAGAGAAGAAAAGGGTATGTATCTGCTTGTCTAACTCCAGGGTAGATGGCAA
The DNA here is from genome assembly GCF_963971535.1 of Notolepis coatsorum. Taxonomy (NCBI): domain Eukaryota; kingdom Metazoa; phylum Chordata; class Actinopteri; order Aulopiformes; family Paralepididae; genus Notolepis; species Notolepis coatsorum. Next base: position 28,800,070 of record NC_140180.1, read on the forward strand.
ATAAGCTAATTTCCCAAAAAGTTGGCATGTTCCTTTAAAAATGTGAGCTCCAGGTATTGACAATGCCAATGCGACACACACCCTTCCACATTGGCCCCCATGGCCACCACAACCCAATGTGTAGATAGATAGGCAACGAGAGCCAGCATATTACCAGGGTTATCGAGTGGGCACCTCCCATTCACTGGTGCTTCATCAAGTTAGGCCAATGACACCTCAGGAAGGCTCAACAGTTAGTTCCAGCATCCCAGAACCACCCCCCCTCCATGCTAGCTCACACACATTGAACCCATGTCAAAAATAAAACAATTCCTGATACCAATATTACATGAAACAGCAACAACAGAGAAGAAAATTAATACTCTTACCCATTGTTTACTTTGCCCCCCAGCTCACATTATTATTATTATATATTTATCCTCTACCAAATCCACTGACTGCCTTTCAATGCTTCTTCCGACCAGACCAGGCTGCAGAAACAAATGAGTGGGGGGGCATAAAATGTTCTTGGGGGGGCAATGATTTTTCAACATAACTCATCTGTTTCAGCTGGCTTGCTTGACACTGCCCACGGTGCTGAACTAAACAGCAGAAAAATCGAATTTCTCTCTCTCTTAAGAACATTCACTTATACAAAAACAGACTGAACGGAAAATTATATCTTTGGAGGGTCTCCATTTATTCAACACTTTTGAATTCACTGACAAACTGAACTGAACTGACAAAAATAAGGTGCATAAAAAAGCAAACAAAATTCCTCCACAGGCTACTCACCCATTATTAGTAGAGCCGAGCGGCAGTTAAAACACTGTCCCTCCACTCATTCCTGAACTTTTTTGTTAAGTCCTTCTCAAACTAAACACCTACTGTATGTGCTGCTGAGACTAAACACCTACTGTATGTGCTGCTGAGACTAAACACCTACTGTATGTGCTGCTGAGACTAAACACCTACTGTATGTGCTGCTGAAACTAAACGCCTACTGTATGTGCTGCTGAAACTAAATACCTACTGTATGTGCTGCTGAAACTAAATACCTACTGTATGTGCTGCTGAGACTAAACACCTACTGTATGTGCTGCTGAGACTAAACACCTACTGTATGTCTGAAACTAAACACCTACTGTATGTCTGAAACTAAACACCTACTGTATGTGCTGCTGAAACGAAACACCTACTGTATGTGCTGCTGAGACAAAACACATACTGTATGTGCTGCTGAGACTAAACACCTACTGTATGTGCTGCTGAGACTAAACACCTACTGTATGTGCTGCTGAAACTAAACACCTACTGTATGTGCTGCTGAGACTAAACGCCTACTGTATGTGCTGAAACATCCTGATTGATTGATTGAAAACTTTATTAACAGATTGCAGAATAGGTACAATACAGTACGGCTCAATACACACAATTGTTAAGGGGATGCAGACCAGAGAAAGACTTTTGTCTTGTTTACATCAGGGTCCCCCATTTTCAATTCATCGTGACATTTATGACATACACAACAACATACAGATATACAGTAGGCTACTGTACCTGCATGGGAAGCAAAATGCAGCATCTGCCTGAATTGAGTATTCCAACCAGTCAAATCTTCCATACCAGGAGCTGCAGAGTGCACTGCAGAATGAAATTTTTTTCCCAGAGAAAAGGTGTGTAGGAAATGTCTTGCTTTATTCTGTTGTTGGGCTTCATAGTAACAAGATCACTTGTCGCTGTAGTAGCCTGCAATGGCCCGTAGCTGCTCCTAGCATGAATGCTAGCAGTGTTGATGTTGACATCAGTGCCCACGCTACTAGGGGGAGTGGCACTGCTTGTAGTCGTGTTATTATTCAAATCAGTGACAGTGCTGCTGTGGCCCGAACTGGCACATCCTCCCGCGCTGCCCGTTTTCTCACGATTCTACGACCCAGCTGTCGTACTTTTAAAAATAACGTCTGATGTCCATAATTATCCATTATATTTAGCTACGCTAACGTTTCAAAGATGGCGACGCCGGTATGAGTACAATACACTACTCTGCCTGTGATTGGCTAGTACGAAACCTTTGTTGGTTGGATTGGCTAGGTAGTAGGAAACTAGGAATCAGTGTAAGCCAATCAGAGGCAGAGTAGGGCGGGTCATTTCGTAGTTCTTTACCAGGCTTTATCTCACGAAGGAGATAAAACTGGGAACGAGGTTAGTCATTTCGCCAGGGCGGGCACAGCTGACTCAGTGGGCGGGCCCGGACCCCTAATGCCCGCCCACAGCACCGGGTCTGCTTCCGACATCTCATGTACCACTTTGCGCAAGCTCCGCCCATGAATCCCCAACTCTCCCAATAACGATAAAGTTGATTGTGCTATAAATCCTCAGCACCCTGCTTCCACCGGACAAACCCCAGCTTTACATCCTCACTGTTCAGTTTCTGCTGCCAAGTCTGAATATCTAAGCTTTTTCCTTTCGTACGCCTCCTCCACTGAATCCTCCCAAGGCATCATCAATTCTATAAAATCAGCTGACTAGGAGACCATAACTATCTCTTGTGGAACAAGTTTTCCTCCCAAATCTACCTGCATCTCCCAATCAGTTCTTCCATTTAGGTGGCCTGACTCATGCCTGCCTAAAGACCAACCTCCTCTACATTTCTCTCCCTCACAGACAAATTTAACCATCCGATTATATCCTGAATTCACCTGTGTTCTTCTACTTTCAATTCCTGCCACTAAGCTTTTTAAAAACCTGGTTATGTCACCATGTATACCAGCCTTGAGAAAGACTAGTCTTACAGCCTGACATAATATGCCTCAAAGTTGCTGTCTCTGAACACAGTGGACACAACGGGTCCCCATCTACCCACTGTGATGATTTTCCTCCATACTCCACAGGTCCTTCCAGCTAATCTTCCTCTTCTCTACACTTTCCCAGTTCATTCACTGTCCGTGCTTACTGCTTAGCGTGGGCCACGGCTTTTGTACACCTTGCTACTACTTATTGTTGCACACGGCGAGGACATGCAAACTCCCTGCTAGGGTTGAAAAAATCTGCCCGGGAAATTGCGGTCAAGCGGCCCCCATTTGTCCGAAATAATGTAACAAGCTAATCAATCAATCAATCAATCAATCAACAAATCATCAAATAACAAAACACAATCCGCTAATTTACATTTGTGTACTGTCAAGTTAATATGCAAAACAATGGATCTCATTTTCAAATGTTTCTCTTTCTGTGCGTACAGAGCATATCTTCTGTATGCTGCTCGAACCTTTCTTTGCCTCTGGTTCACCTGTTTGTGTAAATTGCATAAAACAGATGAATGAATGAATGAATGAATGAATGAATGAATGAATGAATGAATGAACGAATGAATGAATGAATGAATGAATGAATGAATGAATGAAAACTTTATTTAACAGATTGCAGAATGGGTACAATACAGTACGGCTCAATACACACAATTGTTAAGGGGATGCAGACCAGAGAAAGACGTTTGTCTTGTTTACATCAGGGTCCCCCATTTTCAATTCATAGTGACATTTATTACATACACAACATACATGACATTTATGGCATAGGGACATACATGACATACAGGTATTTAGTACTGTTACATTTGTGACATATACGACATGCAAATATACAGTACTGTTACCCATAGATCCTGACAGAGTATATACATATGATGGGGAGGGGACTACAGTACATTAGTAGGGGATGGGTGGGTGGGTGGCAGAGAAATATACATACGGTGGGGAGAGAATATATACATACGGTGGGGAGGAAACGGTACATTAGGAGGGGGTGGGTGGGTGGGAGAGAAATATACATACGGTGGGGAGAGAATATATACATGCGATGGGGAGGAGACTGTCTATTAGGAGGGGGTGGGGGTGGGGGGGTTTACGGTGGCCAGTTTCGAATTGCAGCCTCCCGTAGGTGCTTTTTAAGAGCGGTTTTGAATGTGGGTATGGATTCACATTCCTTTACAGCTTTGGGTAGGGCGTTCCACATTGATGTGGCATAATTGCGAAACGTGTGTTGGGTCACTTGTTTGAGCCGAATCTGGGTTTAACATGATTTATTGAGCTTCCTCTGGTGTTGTGGTCGTGGTATTCACTGACCTTTGGGAAGTATTTTGACATGTACATGGGTACCTTAGTCGATAAAGCATAAATTCATGATTCACTATGGCAGGGGTTCCCAATAAATGTTCTGCCCGGTCCACTTTGTAGGATTCAAATTACTTGGCGGGCCAACCCTGACCCCCTCACCATTCCCTCATTCAAAATGCAGACATAGGCTACGCAGTGGCGTAATTATAAAATTACTGAGGATGCCAAGTCAGAATGTTATTTTTTTCTTTTTACTTATGTTTTGATAATGCATTATTAGATCTACAACCATTTGCAATATGGGACCGTTATGCTATAAGGCCAATAGCGGCATCGTTTCACTAACGGAGCTGAAAGAAAGTGTTACAAAGTGGCGGAATAAATTCAACCACATTGTCTATGTTTGGATTCACTAAACTGGAGTCCACGTATCATATTCCATGTAACAACAAACGTTACATGACAGTCATAGTAACTCCTCTCGGTTCGACAAATAATGCAGACGTTCAGGTTGAGCTCAAGTGCATTTACTGGGCAACAACCTCTTCAAATCACAGAACAGACTGCCTTACAAAATGCTTTAAGATTAGGGTAAAGGTAAAGGTTAGGGTTAAACCACTTTTAAGGTGAAAACTCAACTAAATGCGGATACATTCTACCCATGACCATGTGTTGTGTCTTTGAAAGCAGAACAGAAGATGATGAGCACAGTTGATGCTCTTTCCTTCTGCAGAAAAGATAGTCCCTTTACTTTTCTGATAAACATATCACTGCATTGCTCATAAATGTTCAAATAAGCTGCATATTTGGTTATCTGTGATGTTATTTATACATACAATTTTATTAATGTTTCTAAGGATTTTGGATGTAGAGGTATGTAAATGGTGTGTAGAGTTTCTGTCACAGGGCACTTGAGGCTGAGCTCGTTCTAACCATGTGATGAAGAGCTCTGCGGAGGAGATCCCATCTGTTGGAGTGGGCAGACCGTCTCCGTTTACATGGAGCTGCTTAGCGACACGTCTCAGTGGATGCTCTTGCTGTGGATCAAGTTAGAAAAATATCAGTGGAGTTTCAGAATTTATATAAATTAATTCACCATGTCAATATTGAACTCAATTTATTTGGGTACAAATTGTATATTATATTGTCAGAAAAAGAAAAACAATGTCATCATAATATGTTATATGCACAAAAGGGCATAGTAACATAAAAGGTGCATAGCATATATGAATCAGAATATGACCCATACAATAATCACATCAGTGTTTTAGAGTACATCAACACAACCAATCAATCAATTATCTGCAATAAATAGAAATATCCCATAATTCATACAATAATTTGTTGTACCGTACTGAGCATCTAAAATGTCTCGATCATAAAAAATGTTAAAAACGTTAATATGATATATTGAAAATTCACTCAAGCCTTGTGAGAATGACCTTCCTCAGCCTGCCTCTGAGGCCCTGTGATCAGGAGGCCAAAGTATGGTCAGCTGGAGTCGCCATGTCTTAAATCCCGGCGTTCATCGATAATGCAAGGTTGCTGTTCTAATGAGGGAAGGTCAGCCCCTCCCTTCATCCGTCACTGTCTTCACCTCCTACCCTCCTCTCGCCCACAGCTCCCCGTCTCTCCCATTGTCTGCCATGCAGCAGCGGTTTGTGAGAGACAGCCAGAGAGGAGGGCATGTCAATGTTATCAGTATGCGACAGACGCCAGCTTTGAGGGAGACTGTGACTTTCAGCTGGTGCCCCAGACCAGTAGATGGCTAATTACCCACACTCCTCAGCGGGTGGACCCTTGCACTCGATTTCGCAAAAAACTAACCGACAAGCCAAAAGTGGACCGTTTTGGAGTCAACATCGACAAAGTCGACAAAGTAGGCAACGCTGGTTTTGAGGAGCTCATTAGAAATGGTCTAGAGGACAAACCCAATAGGTCGATTTATCTAACGAGCCTGATTGCATTTTTATTTACAAATAGAATAGAATAGAATAGAAATGTATTGTCACATCCATCTGAACACAGTACAGGTGAGTGAAAATATTTGTGTTTGGTTCCTTAACCTCACAGCAGCAATGACAATAGAACAATACAAACAATAAAAGCAGCACAAATATACAACAATAAATGTGCATTAAAATATAATAGTATATTTACAGTATATAATACAGTATAAACATGATACTACATTTATATTGTGTGGATGCAATGTGTGTAATCTGTGTAAAGTGTAGTGTGGAATGTGGAGTGTGTGTGTGTGTGTGTGTGTGTGTGTGTGTGTGTGTGTGTGTGTGTGTGTGTGTGTCTGCTGTTATTGGTAGCCGCTCAATATGGAGACACTGCTTTTTTACCATTTCACCTGCTACTATGTTATTCTCATCATGTGTGTTATAATCCTGTTTGCATGCAACAATGTGGTGCCAATCAGGCACTTTTTTAACCAACTGTCTCTCAACATGTGATTGCATTATTTATGTTTATGTCCGTGACATACGTATGTGGACATAAATAAATCATTAAAATGTGTGTGTGTGTGAGTGCACGTCGTTGGTGTTTGTTTATGAGTCCTGTGGGAAATAACTGTCCCGGAGTCTGCTGGTCCAGGTCTTGAGGCTGTTATACCGTTTGCTGGACGGCATCAGTAACAGTTTGTGGTTGGGATGGATGGGGACGGGGACTGACCTTTAGATTAATCTGTCTAGTTTAGTTAGGACGTCTATTTTCTCCCATGTCTGCTTTTCTGCAGCACTACAAACATGGGAACTCTCTAACCCCTGCCCCCCCCATCTCTCTGAGTACCTGTCTCGTAGTGCTGACCAAGGTGATGGATGCCTCTGGGTCTTGGCCAAGATTGCAGTAACTGCTCTACATGCACCACCGAGGCCATGGATCAGCTCCTTACCGTTTTCTGTCCGTGGTCTGTCAACATGGTTTGTGGTCTGTCAACGTGGTTTCATTGCTGGGTTAAGTACTTCTATTCTATTCACATAATATGCTTACTTCATATATCTATTCTATTCACATATATGCTTACCACTTGTATCTATTGCTATGTCCGCCCACTACAATCACGCAAGCTGTCTAACGCCTGTCCCGTCTCCCTGTTTCCCTGTCTCCCTGTGAGTTGCTGTCCCGGAGTGTTGACCGGAGTGTCGGACATCCCGTGATGAAGACCGGGAGGATGCGACCCTCCCTGCGTGCCTTCCTGTCTCCCTGTCTTCGGCGGTCTCGTAGTGGTGACCGGAGTGCTGGACGTCCCGCGATGATGTCGGGGAGGTTGCGACCCTCTCTGCGCCGCCCCCTATCTTCCTGTCTCCCTGTCTCGGAGCGATGACCGGAGTGTTGAACATCCCCGTGATTAAGACGGGGAGGACGCGACCCTCTTTGCGCCACCCCTGTGCCTCAAATAGATTCGCTATCAGCTCTATCTTTAATCTTTCAAAATGTTCACTTGCTATCGCCATCAGCTCTATCTTTAATTTTTTTAAATGTTCAGTTGCTATTGCATGCACTCATCTGTGTTTCACTACACACATGAGTGCATGCTTACCAACTGTCAGTCTGCAACACTACTATCACCGACATCTAAGAAGGGAGATCCCCCCTTGAATGGCCCTTCTAAGGTTTCTCTCCTCCACACTGCCTGTAGTGCATTTTTCCCTATTGTTAGGTTTTAGTGAGTTTTTCCTTACCTCCGCGCGGGGTATGTCTGGGAGTGTTCGCATTGCATTAATTTATTTGCATTTATTTTAAATTTGTTGGACCTTATGGTGTTCTTATTTTGTTCTTGACTTATTGTTATGTTTCTTTTTTACTTGTTTAAAGAAGACTTGTCCGGCCCATGGGGACATTAACGTGTCTTGTTGGGCCTTACAAATAAATTTGATTTGATTTGATTTTGACTTTGATAATCCTGCATGCTTTACTGACATACCGTCTGTTATATATATATATATATATATATATATATATATATATATATATATATATATATATATATATATATATATATATATATATATATATATATATATATATATATATATATATATATATATATATATATATATATATATATATATATATATATATATATATATATATATCCTGAATGGAGGGAAGCTCACATCCACTGATATTCTGGGCTGTACTCGTGACAACCGATGCTCTCGGTTGAGTCTTTGCGGAAATAAGAACAACAAAAAACAACATTGTAAAGCAACTTATTATTATGTCAGTTTTTATTTTGAGTCAATCTGGTGTTAAAGGGGAAATATATGTCGACTCAGGACACTATTCTGCATTTACAGGAAGTAGTATAGGGATGCAAACTGATCAGCTGTGGAAAAAGGTGACAAATGTTCAGGTTTATTTTTCTTTGGCTATTTCCATGTACAATTAAGTTAATTTAATGAAAATTACCATATGTAAAATTATGAGATTTTCAGCACCACTCCACACATAATTGCTTCTGTTCTCTAATGCAGCCATGAAGTGTATCATACTCTAGACCAGTGGTACTTAGAACTCCGGAGCTGCATTGACAAAAAAAAATCATTTGAAAGAGCCACATTATCGGGAAGACATTATTTTTACATTTTAAAATGTTGATTTGCAGTCGATTTTAGCCTGAGGATATAGGAACAAATGCACCCTAGAAGTTATGTAATCTACAAGTAATGTTAGGGGGACATCGGTCCAGGGCACAACCTGTTAAGCCTAAATCGATCATAAATCGATCAATATAGACCGTATTAGATACCCAATTATCATAACCTGGGGTATCATTGGAAAGCCACACTCATTGGCTACAACCCTGTCCAAAGCATTTCGAGATCGCCAAATGATTGACGGAGCTAGAGCCCCCGGAGGTCGGGGGTGGTAATGTGTACTTGGGGGTGGTAATGTGTACTTTGGTGCACGCCTCACATATTGGCATGTAACCCGAGAACCGCTGAACGGATTTGTCACCTGAAAGGGCAATTGACAGGCAACAGATAGGGCTTTAATTCTATCTATATATTGTATTAAAATAAATGCACACCCAAGCCGCTAGAGGTCGGCAAAGTGGTGCATCGCGAATCATCCTCATGAGGGCCCACATGTGGGCCTTTACATGTTAAGAGGTTCTGTTTTTTTTATAATTTTTTTGTAGCCAAGAGTAAATAACATAACCCTATCAAAACAGTAGTCAAAGTGTATATTTCCATTTTTACCGATGTTTTATACGATTTACCGAAAATAAGAATTTATCGGAAAAATGCTAATTATATCTCTTTTATCGTAAAACCGCAAGGAAATTACTAAATCCATATTCAACCCTGCCATTGGAAAGAGGAGCCTTTTCCCTATCCATAGATGTATGATTTGGCCATAATAAGGTCAAGTTCAAGGTCAAATATGAATTTATAATTAAAATCGATTATCATTTATTACTGTATCTACAAATCATTCTGTTTAATCATCTTCCCTGTATTCATTTGCTTACATTTCTTTTACACTTGATCTCAAGAAGGTGCTGAATGAGCTCAGTGAGCGAGCTCTGTTTGCTCACAATTGTAACATGGTGTTATTCACCGGCACAGATGCAAAAATAAATCATAATTTACATTCTCCCATTTTTCATTGCAATTTACTCAAGCCTAGTAACAGACACAATATTTCTGACACTGGAAATACATACCCCCAGGTCCCTAGATGTTCCTAGATACCAAGAACATGCAAATTGGCCTTGTAGAAGTGGAGCAATGTTCTATTTACTTAGGCATGTACCTTTAGGTGAGATTTCTGAAAATAGGGCTACTGTCAAGAGAGCAGAACCAGGTCCAAACCAGCCAGGTTTCACGTCTTTGGATTATCAACTGTACTTTTCTCTAACTACACCCAGGGTTGGGAGAGTTACTTTATAAATATATTCCATTACAGCTACAAGTTACCTGTTGAAAACTGTATTCATTCATTTAACTCCATCACAATATAAAAGTAATGTAATCTGGTTACTTTCACTTGAGTACTTCTTTAATTTAGACATGGGGTCAGGAATGGACTAGCCCTGGACTTTTTGATCTTGTACCGGATCTCCTCTCTGGTAAACAAGAATACCCAGAAAACTCTAACAGGGGCACTCATTCAAGGGTACTACGACTATGCTTGCACCTAATGGTACCAAAGCACCTCAAATGCCCTAAAAACAAGACTACAAACATTACAAAACAAACTGGTCAGACTACTGCTTGACCTTACTCCTAAAACCCACCTCACCCCTGCCCATTTTGACAACCTGGGATGGCTTAGAGTAGACGACAGAGTACAGCAACTTGCAATGGGCCTGGTCTACAAGATACACTACACCACTAAGATACCCATGTACATGTCGAAATACTTCCCAAAGGTCAGTGAATTCCACGACCACAACACCAGAGGGAGTTCCACAAATCATGTTCAACCCAGATTCAGCTCAAACAAGAGACTAAACACGTTTAGCAATTATGCCATTATTATGTTATGTGGAACACCCTACCTACAGACGTAAAATAATGTGAATCCCTACCTTCCTTCAAAACCGCTCTCAAAGAGCTCCTACGGGAGGCTGCAATTTTAAACTGGCCCCGGCAAATGTCCAAACCCCACCCACCCACCCACCCAACCCCCTCCAATTTACAATTTCTTCCCCCTCGAATGCATATATTTTCTTTTATGATCTCTGTCTCTTAAACAGTACTGTATATTTGTATGTCGTGTATGTCATAAATGTCATGATGAATTGAAAATGGGGGACCTGGCCTGATGTAAACAAGACGAAAGTCTTTCTTTGGTCTGCATCCCCTTAACAATTGTGTGTATTGAGCCGTACCCATTCTGCAATCTGTCAATAAAGTTTTCAATCAATAAATCAATCAAAACCGGCCCACAATCCTGCAGATATTCGTCCAACCCCCGGCATATGGAAGCACATACAAACACACTAGCCCTTAATACCACCACTTATAGGCTAAGCATAGCAGATGGATATTCTAGGGCAGTGGTACTCAGACTTGGCCAACTCAAGAGCCACACAAAATATTTCTGAAAGAGCCACATTACAAAAACACCCCGTTCCTCAACCAAACCAACACCAGGCTACTCATTTACAAAAGGCAATTCATAAGATATGTGATGTGACATAATTCACCATAGAAGTATATAATCTTGAGCCATTATTTGGGGTAATCTATTTTTTATAACACACTTAACTGTTACGACAGAGACAGGTAGGTTCCAGTAGAGGCAGAGAAGGTTGTTTACTCGTTAACGGTGGTTCTCTTTATTGTAGAACGGCACACCTAGAGTAATAGCAACAGATAATAAACTGACGCAGGGCGTCTAGGAGAGAAGATAATAATGATAACAATAATGACAGCAACATCCAGTGTGTGCAGTACCGCCGTGTACTCTGCAGGAGAATGAGAAGATCCGACAACTGGAAGTAGAGAGACAGGGGTTTAAGTACGACCACATTCCTGACATACCAAGCGTTCCAACGTGACAACTAATCAGGAGACCCAAACAATAAGTGACAGGGAGATAAGTGACAGAGAAGCCCAGTGACAGAATGATGGGTGGTTCTCAGGCGGGCCAGAGAACCCAAGCGTTACACTTAACGAGTTGTGGGTGAGGGAGAAATGTGTGACTTGGAGACAGGGGGGAAGAGGGTATCAAGGAGGTGTATAGAAGAGTTAGGTTTTCAGAGATAACACCTGTGGTCAGAGACTCAGGCCTTGTCCAGACTAAAACGATTTTGATCTGTTTCGTTTTCGTAAAAAGATAAAGATAATAAGTGCATGCCACAAATTTACAAAATAAATGTCTTTCCTGTTTTATTTTGAAACCCCCCGACCGGAAGTGTTATAGTGTATGTTGCTAGCAGCTTAACTTGTGTCGGCCGGTTCTGTGCTTTTCGAGCTAACGTATGGTATGGTATGGTATTTATTTTAGACAACAAAACATATACAGATCATTACATCACATATTTACTTTTGTCAAGGAGAGGAACGAAAAGCCAGTGACTTATTTACATTGTTGTCCTTGGAAGTCAAGGATGCTTGGCGAAACAACACATACAACTCATTACAGAAAATCATTCACAATTATTACATTTGCATAGCAATAATGGCACAACCCTTAATTAATATCAACATGTACCTTTGTTGAAACATGTTACTCTAGCCTTGAGTCTGTGTGTCTCTGAAGCACCCTGAGGGGAGGGGTTGGTGGGGTGGGAGGGAGGACGGAAAGAGATTCCAGTTTTGACTGATTACAGTTGCCATCAGCTAGTACCGGAGGGGGAGGTTATTATGACTACCGTTGCCATCATAGGGGAGGAGTTTTGGCCTAGGTGGTGGGTGATGAGACAGCCTTTGGTTACACCCCTCCAGCTTGTGCACATCGCCAGGCGTACACGCGGGAGGGGGGGTTTGGGTAGGGATTGGGGGTGGGGTGGGGTGGGGGGGCCCTGCCATCCATCTGATCTACTCCAGACAGCTACGCTCAGTTCCTGGCATGGCTCCACTGAACTCCATACTCCCGTCTTGACCTCGTCCTTGGTTTCACAGCAGAAGGAGATGGGGGGGGGGGGGGGTGAAACTTGCAGCCTGAGTCAGATTGCTACAAAATGATTCTCAAATTTAGTTTAGTTTAGATTAATCATATCTCATGTCCCTAATTTCCTTTGTGATGTCCAGAATGGTCTGAGACCGCGACTGTTCATCTGCGTGGTTGGCAACAAGTCTCTCAAGAATAGCCTTCAAGTTCGATTGTTCGTCAGTGTGGTAGATCTCGCTCCTCTCCAACATGGTCTTAGAGCTCAATTGTTCATCACATCGCAGAGTATTATGGTCAATGACCTTTTTGTACAGTTCCACCTGGTTGGCTTTCATCCTGGCCATGTCCCTAGCCAAAGGATCAACCTTCCTCCGAATTAGATTAAAGCAGTACCAGATCCAACTGCTGACCGCGCCCAATCCGATCAACATGAAAATTAGTAGATATACGTCCTCAACATCATTTATTTCCAGAGGAAAAAAACATATTGCATTCCATATGTATCAATCGTGTACCCCGCCTGATAGCTCCCGAGTGGGCAGAGCGGATCAGCCGCATTCTGCTTTCTCGTGGAGAATATGCGATCAATCGCTGTAAATGCCAAGCTTACTAGATCCTTATTACGGCTGAAAGTTGAGTTGATTCTGTTGCAAAAAGAAAAGGTCTTTAGTCAACACGGCCGAATGGTTCCAGGGAGGAATGGGAGGAATGAGGCGATGAGAGGCTGGGGGATCCACCCGGCAATCAGACAGCTGTAGGAGGCTGGCACGGAGACTGAGACGGCCGCAGGGGGGGATAAGAAAAAGGCCTTGGAGTGGTCTTGGAGAGGGAAAAAAGATTTGACTGTTCTCTGGGAGGGCTTGGAAACGTCATTAGTTTCCAACGGAGAGGAGAGGAGAGAAAGACCGCAGCTCACATGCAGCTGAAACTACCTGTTGGAATAAATTAATTGATTGATGTTTAACTTGTCCCTGTGTGTGTCCAGTCATTTCGACTAGCAAACGTTGCATTTAACGTTACCTCAGGATACCACTGTCTATTGTATTTAGTTGGTTAGCTATTTAGCTAATGTGGATTCAATAGCATTTTGAATAGCATCAATGCTCGCTGGCTGGATACAGCTTTATTTACTAAATTATGGAGGCTTTTTAATCGTCAAGGTAAGAGAGGATTTGTCATGATCAACTGAAGGGGTATGCTATGGAACAGTTTGCCGCAAAAGCCCGATCAGGCTCAATAGCTTCTGCACCACGAACGCAACTACTCTGTACAACGCCATTGTTGTTGTGATGTTGACTGAGAGTTTGCGCATGCGGGGTAAGGGAGAGGTGGGCCAACGCGTCATCGGTTCAGGAGAACACGCATATCGTTTGTAAAGATGGTGACGCAATGGGGGGGGCGTCTTCAGGCGTCTTCAGAATTGCTCGCTCTGGGAGCTAGTATCAAAAAGTAGTCTTCAGGCTGCCAGAACGCCGTTCCGTGTGGCAGAACGATGCAAATGATCAAATACTTTGCCTAAAACGACCAAAATAGTTTTAGTGTGGACATGGCCTAAATAGGTACAGATATAACAGCTGTGGTCAGAGACTAGAGAGCTACAGAAATAACAGCTGTGGTCAGAGACTAGAGAGCCACAGAGATAACAGCTGTGGTCAGAGACTAGAGAGGTACAGATATAACAGCTGTGGTCAGAGACTAGAGAGGTACATATATAACAGCTGTGGTCAGAGACTAGAGAGCCACATAGATAACAGCTGTGGTCAGAGACTAGAGAGCCACAGAGATAACAGCTGTGGTCAGAGACTAGAGAGCCACAGAGATAACAGCTGTGGTCAGAGACTAGAGAGGTACAGAGATAACAGCTGTGGTCAGAGACTAGAGAGGTACAGAGATAACAGCTGTGGTCAGAGACTAGAGAGGTACAGAGATAACAGCTGTGGTCAGAGACTAGAGAGGAACAGAAATAACAGCTGTGGTCAGAGACTAGAGAGCCACAGAGATAACAGCTGTGGTCAGAGACTAGAGAGGTACAGAGATAACAGCTGTGGTCAGAGACTAGAGAGGTACAGAGATAACAGCTGTGGTCAGAGACTAGAGAGGTACAGAGATAACAGCTCTGAAAATCACGGAAAAGACTGAACTGTGCATTTGTGTTGGACAGATTTGTTTTTATCCCGTTTGGATCCCTGCCTGGCTAACTACCATGTACCCGCTTTGACCCCTGCCTGGCTGACTACTCCGTTCGCGTGTAACAACCCCTGTCTGTCTGACTCTCCTGTCCCGCTCACGCCCCTACAATGTAACAAGTGTATCAACCCCTGCCTGAATACCCGACCATTCTATATTTATTAAATATACCCAAGACTGGGTTTTATCAAGACCTGTCTATCTGTGCTCTTTATCTGCATATTGGGTTCAATACCCAGAGATGTAACAGGAGCTGGTTTTATAATAAAATGGCAAAAAGATATGAAAGGAAATGTAATATTCAACAAGCATTGGAACTTGTTTTGGATGTTGAGGACAACCCAGACAACAATGACTGTGCCCGATAGCTGCAGTGATGATAACAATCACAGTGAAGGATTTGATCCATTTGAAGATAAGTAGCCTACTCTTCTATCAGTTGACAACTATATTATTTATTATATTATTTATTGTGCAGCTTGAAAATCATCTGTTGGTTTTGGTTGATTCATGTGTGTAACTATTATTTGGATAAGATGCAGAGAGTGACATTGCTAGGATCCCACAACAGAAAAGGGTTTAGGGGATTTTGTTTTTTGTTTTCTTGTATGGGTGTGGGGGGGGGGGGGGGGGTATGAAAAAAAAAAAAAATCATTATGCAAATAGTGCAGAGCTAGATGAGGGAGGGGACTTGTGTGTGTGTGTGTGTGTGTGTGTATAGAATATTCTATATAAAATATAAAATATATAGAATATTTAGAAGTGGTGGGCTCTGAGGGCCAAGCTAAAAGGACTTTGATCACCCTTGCCCACTTTGACAACCTAGGATGGCTTAGAGTAGACGACAGAGTACAGCAACTTGCAATGGGCCTGGTCTACAAGATACACGACATATGTTATGATGAATTGAAAATGGGGGACCCTGATGTAAACAAGATGAAAGTCTTTCTCTGGTCTGCATCCCCTTAACAATTATTGAGCTGTACTGTACTGTACTGTACCCATTCTACAATCTGTTAATAAAGTTTTCAATCAATCAATCAAGAAGAGAAAATAAAAGAAACACATCATGTTTAGATGGGGGGATGGCGCCATCCTCAGGAAGAAAAAAAACATGCACACACTTTGGAGATAAGAATATAATATTAGAATAGTAAGCTTACTTTTACGTGAATGTCAATTTAAATTATAATTAGGGAAGGGAGAGGGTTGAAATGTGTTTTTGTCCTGTGTTACTGTCTGTGAATGAATTAATTAATGAAAATTGTATTTAACAGATTGCAGAATGGGTACAAATAATACAGTACGGCTCAATACACACAATTGTTAAGGGGATGCAGACCAGAGAAAGACGTTTGTCTTGTTTACATCAGGGTCCCCCATTTTCAATTCATAGTGACATGTATGACATGCACAACATATATGACATCATGACATTTATGGCATAGGGACATACATGACATACAGGTACTGTATATAGTACTGTTACATTTGTGACATATATGATATGCAAATATACAGTACTGTTACCCATAGATCCTGACAGAGAGTATATACATATGATGGGGAGGGGACTGTACATTAGGAGGGGGTGGGTGGGTGGGAGAGAAATATACATATGGTGGGGAGAGAATAATACATTACATACGGTGGGGAGGGGACTGTCTATTAGGTGGGGGTGGAGCTGTATGTATGTATGTATGTATGTATGTATGTATGTATGTATGTATGTATGTATGTATGTATGTATGTATGTATGTATGTATGTATGTATGTATGTATGTATGTATGTATGTATGTATGTATGTATGTATGTATAAAAGAAAAAAAATACAATAGAAATATTGACTGACGTTTCTTAGGCGACTCTTTCGAAGTTGGTTAAGGTTAGAGTATGGAATCAGGGCTGGTGTTCTATCGCCCTGTTCTAAGACAAACTCTAACCTTAACCAACTTCGAAAGAGTGCCTAAGCTAACCGGTGAAAGAAAGAGGCGTCACACGATTGGCGCTACCAGAAACGTCAGTGGCCAATCAGAGCACAGAACGCGAACGCGGAACTGGAAATCCATTGGTAAAAGTATTCAGGCGTCGGGGCTGGGATGTGGAGATGCAAGTTTTGACTTTTTATTGCTGTTTTTACCTCAAACGGAAAACCTCAAACTCTTATGAAGAGGAGAAAAAATACTCAAGATTAGCCACTTGCAGACGGCAGGGTGTGACGACGACGTACTGTATATTTTTGTTGATGAAATATTTTTGTTGACTAAATATTTTTGTTGATGAAATATGTTTTCATTTCAGTGTCACAGTATGACATCGATCTCCAAAATAAGAAAATAAGATGTAGGGCCTCTAGTGACGAGGGGCCTCCAATTTTTTTTTAAATAAAAGTAAAAAAAAAAAAAAATTATAATTTGGGGCCTCTTGTGACGAGGGGCCTCCAAAAGGCCTCTAGTGACGAGGGGCCTTCAAAAAAATTAAAAATGAAAGTAAAAAAAAAATGTTGGGGCCTCTAGTGACGAGGGGCCTCAAAAAAAAATAAAAAAATTTCTTTTTCTTTTTTGGAGGCCCCTCATCACTAGAGGCCCACGGCCCGGACGTTAATCCGGCCCTGTGTGTGTGTGTGTGTGTGTTAGTGATGTGACGATTAATCGATTTGCATCGGTGCACCGGCATACACGTTCACGATGCGAGTGCACCGGTGGAATTAGTGCGCATCGGAAAAATGTCAGGCTGAACTCGAGATGCATCTTGTTGTAGCGTCTTTGCATCGGTCAAAAACCGATGCATTTATATAATTTCCTCTCATCCACTTGTCAGCAGTGCACTGTGACTGCACACACACACAGCAGATACTATTGCTTTGCTACTACATAAGGCGAGAGCCACGTCACAGTTATCAACAAACAGTGGAAGTCGAGGAGACATGCTAACGCTAGTAGCCTCTGGCTAACTAACTAACTAAAGTGACTATGCAACACCAGTACCATTAGTGAGGAGGGGGGGGGGGTATATTGAAGACGCTTGACAACAGGGGTTCAAAGATAACTTCACATTTATTGGTTATTCGTTTCTTAATTATATCGCTTCATGCAATCCATCCAGCCTGGCTCTGTGTTGTTGACACATAATGCGGCTACGGTCGGAAAGTATAGACGCATCCTAGTGACCTAGTCTAGTGTGTGACATCATCAACTGTCGACGGCAGCTCAGACGGGGAGGGGCTCTCTCTCTCTCTCTCTCTCTCTCTCTCTCTCTCTCTCTCTCTCTCTCTCTCTCTCTCTCTCTCTCTCTCTCTCTCTCTCTCTCTCTCGTGTGTGTTTTTAGCTAAATTGGATAGAAAAGACAGTTTATTCAAAAGTCTTCTTAGGCACCCAAGAGTTTTTATATAAATTGTCTTACAGTAGATTATTTTATTTTTAATAATAATATAAGCTGCATATAAGGAATACAACCAAATCCTCTGTCATACCATAAAATTGTATCATTATTTTGCATCGTGTTGAATCGCATCGTATCGCCCCGAATCGGATTATGTTGAATCAAATCGTATCGAATCGTATCGTATCTCAACAGGGGGTGAATCATATCGCATCGCCCGGTGCTTCAAATGTATCGTATCGTTGGCACCGTATCGAGATGCGCATCGCATCGGCCTCAGTGAGGAGATGCACATCCCTAGTGTGTGTGTGTGTGTGTGGGGGTGGTGGAAGGGTAAATTGTAGGGATTGGGGCTTTAAGTGTGAGGTGTGTTTGTGTGAGTCAAAACCAATACTGAATTGAAAATAAGAAATATTACACTTCATAAAGAAACCTTTTATATATATGTTTTGCTTTCACCTCAGATGATGACAAATCATCTAACTGTAGTAGTCTGAAGTCCATAACCATATAAATATAATATAGTAGGCTACAGAGCCTGATCACCACAAAGTCCATAACCATATAAATATAATATAGTAGGCTACAGAGCCTAATCACCACAAAGTCCATAACCATATAAATATAATATAGTAGACTACAGAGCCTGATCACCACAAAGTCCATAACCATAGACATATAATATAGTAGGGCGGCCGGGTAGCACAGCGGACTAAGCGTCTGTCTACCACTGCAGAGAAGCTGGTATCGAATCCGGCTGTCAGCGGTGCCTCCGGCCTGGCCGGCCGTCATACTGGCACAATTGGCGGTGTCAGCGGGAGGGAAGCCGGTGGGTGGTAATCTAGTCGTTGTAAACAGGTCCTACAGGTCGGTCAGGGCGCGCCTGCACAGCGAGGGAGGGAAATGGTGAAGGTAGTGTGACCTCCCACGCGTTACACTTCACCAATGAGAGTCCTCGCTGCCAGGTGAAAATAGGCTGCTGGCTGTCTCCTATGTATCAGAGGAAGCATGTGATAGACTTCAGGGCTCCCTAGACCGACCAGTGGGGGGCACATGTGCGCAACGACCAGGAAGGGGAAGGGGAATTGGCATGAGCGACTAAATTGGGATGGGAGGAAAATACAGAAAATAGGAGGAGAAAAAGTGGATACAAATATATATATATACTATATTATTATTATTATTATTATATTATTATATAATATAGTAGACTACAGAGCCTGGTCACCACAAAGTCCATAACCACAGCTTTAGATTCTCTCTCCTCCAGGTAGGAGAACAGGAGAGGGGGAGGCAGTGGGCACATGCATGCACACACACACTAGGGTTGCCGTGGTGATGTGGAATTCTCCATGTATAATAACCAGTGACACTGGACATTTTACAAAATGTTGCTCAATATCTGTAGAGCACATACTTTGATCTGGCGCCCCCAAAAGGGGCAATTTTTCTACTTGAACTTGAGGACTGCATACTTTTTTTGCAAAGCAAAATACTATACTTTATAGCACATGCATGAGCCTGGTCTCTTTTGAAAGATAACATTCTGAAGTTTATTATTTTTTTTGTCCACTTTTTTCTCCAATTTTTTTATTTTTCTCCCATCCCAATTTCGTGATTCCAATTCTTCCCTCCCCTGTCTTGAACGTTGCTAGACTATGCCTCCCACTGGTCGGCTGTAGTGAGGATAGAAGCCTTGCATCACGTGTCCCCTCCGGTACACGAGGAGGCAGCCTGTCGCATCTTTTCACCAGACAGCTCGAACTCTCAGTGGCAAGGAGTAACGCGTGGGAGGCTCACGCTGCCCCTGACACTTCCTGTTTCTGCCGTACAGGCGTCACCCAACCGACCTGTAGGAGTCGCTGTCCACAACGTCCAATCCCCACCCACCGGCTTTCCCACCTTCTAACACTGCCAATTGTGTTAGTATGACAGCCGGCCAAGCCGGTAGCAACGCCGAGAGCTGGGCTCGATACCAGCATCTCCTGCATTAGTGGCGAGCGCCTTGCCCACTGCGCCACTCAGCCGCCATACATTCTGAAGTTTCTGATACAATAACGAAAATTCACTTTTAGTGCTAATGAAATAGAATAACATAGGTCTGAACTTGAGTTGTAGAAAAACGTGTTACTCATGTTTTTTGTAGTAGTTGCAATATCCAAAAGTATTATTTCCAAAAAAAATTGGTATGGCTCAGAAAAGACGCTAGGTCAATAGACTGGGGTATTGTGTAGTACATGTCCAAATTTAATTAAAATCGGTTCAGAAATGAGTGATATAGAGTGATTTTGGTCAAATGTGAGAAAGAAAAAGGTCTGCAGGTTTCCATTTTCTCATAGACTCCAATGCATTCGGCGCATTTCTTACTTCCTGTTTTTTTCGCTCGTGACTTTTCACCTAGATCCCTGATTCGCTCATCCCCATGTGGGGTAGCATTGGAAAGCCACACTCATTGGTTACAATCCTGTCCATTAATTCTCAAGATCGCCAAATGATTGACGGAGGTAGAGCCTCGGGAGTTGAGAGTGGTATTAGAAAAGATTTAAAGTCTGCTAAAGACTTTGGCACACGCCTCACATATCGGCATGTAACTCGAGAACCGCTGAATGGATTTTGTCGCCTGAAACGGTAATCGACAGGCAACAAAATGCTTTATTTCGATCTATATATTGTATTAAAAAATATGCACACCCGAGCCACTAGAGGTCGCCAAAGTGCCGTCGGGCACAGAGTCCTTAAAATGTCCCGGGGCCGGATTGGTGCCAGTTAAGAGGTTGTTATGTGGCTACATTGATCGCGGTGTCTGTCTACATATGTTTTTAATGAATTCTTAATGATTAGTATCCATTTGTTGGACAAATAAGAGTTCAACTTACATTCTAATTTAAAAATAAACCAACATACAGTAATACTACGAAAACATACTGTTGCTGGTCCGGACTGGTCCTCTGAGACACGTTCCGTTTATAATGTTGTCTGACTTACACACTTGATAACACGCTTAGTATTTTACAAATTTGTGATTTTTTATTTGAATGTGGGCACAGGTTTTCTTATTATATATATATATATAATAAAAAAGCATTCACCGGTGGTGGCGATGGGCAAGTAATGTTCTCGGTGGATGCCTGAACGCTGAGTAACACCGGTATCACAGACAATAGTGGCAAGTCTATCACACACACACTCACACACACACACATATTATTGTGTGCGTTCTGCCATTTTGGTGCTGTTAACTGTGTGTACATTTTGGCCATTTTGGCACCAATGTGTATGTTCCACCATTTTGGCTCACCAGATTAACTCTCTGTCAATTAGCTGGTAGGTCAGGGTACCTCCCCCTATTCTGTGAGAGATCCCAACGCCATATCAGTATACCAAACATTAGCTATTGGCAAGCTGGTTGTCAAAAGGAGATTCCCTACCCCCTTCATAATTTTACTGACTGTAATAAAGATTTACCTCTGTTGTACCTCTCTTTCTTTGTGTTTTATTACTAGTTTGGGAACCTGCAAAAACTAGGGGGCGACAGTAACTCAGGAGGTAGAGTGGTTGTCTGGTAATCAGAAGGTTCCTGGTTTGATTCTAGCTCCTCCCGGCAGTCAAGGTTCGGTACGGTTTTCGGTACAGAGGGGGAAAGTTTGGCTTTCCATGTTCCACTCAGGGGTGATGTAGTGTGCAGTAACTAATTGTACTTGTAGGGCTGTCAACGAATATTCTATATTGAAATTAATAATCGACTTGTAATTTTTTTTTAAATAAATTATAATTATATTAGATCGTGAAAAAAACAGTCCCCGGTTGGCGGTCGTTAGTGGTTAACATACCGTTGTATTCGTTCGGTACACTACACAGCCGTACGGTACGGTACACACTGAAACTTGTTCGGTTCGGTACGGATACGTGTACCTTTACACCCCTACTAACTAGCTATTCATATCAATCTCTCTATTAACGTGATTCCATCAACACAACATAAATGTTCAAAACACGACTTCATTATTGCGCAATCTTGCAGTGATTTGAAGCTTATCTCTGCTCTGTTTACGTTGGGTGGACGAGCAGTGAGTTTTAATATCTTGATTATTCGGGTAGCTATAATCCGCCTAAGGTCAGGAGGTGGTCATTGCTGCATACAGAGTGTAGCCATGTGTGCTTTCGAGCTGTTTCTACTGTATCTAGGTTTGAGCAGCTGACAGGTAGCCATTCAATATCGAGCTCTTGTGGAGTGGAGTTCGTTAAGAACGGCAGCCACATCAGACGACAGACGACTGGTGTTGAAACATGCCAGTTATTAGGCTACCTTCTAACGCCAGAGTGAGCACGGCATAAGAATAGCTTACCAGTAGCCTAAAAACCGCATGAGCATTCTATTTGTAGGTAATATGCTCTTGCATGTGACGCGACATTGGGCTTCATTATTCAGCCACAGGCAGGAGCCTTTAGATCACAGGCTGGTCATGCATAATCTCGCCCACCAGACTCTTCTACCGAATTGACTATAGGTCATGCAAGTCAATCAATAGATTACACTTTCTGTAGGCCTAACACTCACCTACTCATTCTGTTGTGACACAACATGACATGTTAGGGTTGTCACCTTCCGTGACCATGTTTGAACCAATGTGTAAAAAAAATCTGTTTTAGATTAGGCTGTAAAAATCTGTTCTATAGGCTATATTTAGTCTAGTTTATTAGACATAAAGCATTTAAAAATATTTTGATGAGTCTACATCAATAGCATTAACCATACATTGTCAAGGTTGACAGAATAAAGTCTATATCAACCTATTTCCATCATGGACCTTGGTATAGGCTAATAACAGAACAGATTGACAGGTGGCGACAAAGCACAAGACTGGGCATTTATTTAAAAAACATACATGCAGAACATGAAAGAACAGACAATCATCAACAAACACAACAACCGCATTGGCCATGGGAGTCTTATGCATGGCCTATGTCATTCTTTAACTGTATGTGAAATTAGGTGGAGTTGGGGTTCGCCAGAACTAGCAGGCTGTTAGAGGCAGAAATAGGCGGAACGCGATTGGCGCAGAGAGAAACGTCAGTGGCCAATCAGATCGCAGAACCCGAACGCGGAACTGCAACTCCGTTGGTAAAAGACTACACGCAGCCAGGATTCCCAACGTTAATACAGCCATGGCGAATGAATGAAATGGGGGAAATAGAGTAATGAATACCACATTGAAACTGTGGTTTTTGGAGCACCGTGGATGCCCACATTTGGGGGAGACAGCAGAGAAATTTCATGTAGTGGCTGGTGGGCCCAGATGGAGAGCACAAACATTAAACGACAAAGCAGTGTCAGGTGGTGTCAGAACTGTACCGGAGGGTGAGGCTAGGAGAGGAACCTCATTACTACCTGAAAAGCAGAGAGAGGGAGAACTACAGAGGAGAAAGCCAATACAACTAGGGGAGAACTGTCATCGCTATCTGAACAGCAGCGAGATGCAGAGCTTGAAGGTGCGCCTACAGAGGAGGAAGCACATTCAGAACAGCAGCCACAGAGTTTGACTTGAGGGAGTGCAAGCCGGGAGACGCTGCCCCCAAATTAGATTTATCTCTGTTATACCTTCATTCTTTGTGTGTATTACCATTTTGGGAACCTGCAGAACCCAGTCCAGGTCGATTTCCTTGACTCAAACTTGTGCCTAGGGAAATTAAGTAAACGGACCCCCTCGTTCTGGTCATTGATTTATCATGTCTGGTTTTTGCAGCACAATTCGTTGATAATATGTGGAAGATTAGGCAGAAATGTATGAAAGTGATTGTCATTAACTATGGGCCTAGTAATACGATGCTTGTATGGATGACATTTTATGGGGAAAAGCAGTTCTTGCTAAAGCTGTGGTCCTTGCTGGAGCTGATGTCCCAGAGACTGAGGTCCCCCACATGATGTATTACATCTAACTGAATAACATTTAACAATAGAACATGAGAGGGACTGTGTGGTACCATTGACTGGCATTTCATAACCAATATGTATGTGTATAGAAACTATATGCAAAAGCTTTGTGTACTTGTTAGAAGCAGAGTGGATATCAGTGGCTAAAATAAGGAACCATACTGGAAGACAGTTGGTGACACAGGGGCAGGTCATAAAAGACCCCATTATGTTAAACTGTTTGTGACACATTCTGTGAGAATCTATAGAACACCCCCCACTTGAGAACTGTTTAAATCCATACAATTACAAAATAAGAGACAAGCACACTGTTGGGTTATCACTGAAACTGCAAATATCTGTGATAATAGTTCATTCAAATAATGCCTTGGTAATGATTAGATCTTCCCACGCTCAGTGTGGGAATCTGTTGACTGTAAATTCTCAGAATAACAAGACAATGAAAATGTTAATGTAGATACAGCTGGTCACACCCCACTCGAGTAACTGGTTCAGCAAAGACAGCTGCAGTCAGACCAGAGATCAGATACTGGCTCTGATAGTATAAGACAGGAGTAAAGATCAATAATCAATAGGGCATTGGAAATCAAATTGGAATGAAAAAGCATGATACTTGATTATATTACAAAGATTCAGTCTGGCAAAAGCAGGCTTGTGATATTTCATATAGGCAATTTGGTATTACAATATAGACAACGCCACATTGGTTTAATGCTGAATATATATGTAACGCTACAAATTAGAAAAGGTTCTAGTGTTCAACTGCCAAAACCAAAGAAAAGAGAACTGCAAATCCATTCTCTCTGGGGGGAAGAAGATGCCAACTCATCAAGAAACCAACAGACCCCCCCTGGAGAGAACCAGCCCATACACGACAGGAGATCTTTGGGGCGGAACCAAAGAAGAGCAAACCTCCTGTTTTTAGAATCAAGACAAAACTGATTGGAACAAACTCCTTATTTAGAGATAATTGTGATTGGTTAAAAGGCAGTCTAAAGATTATGTCATATAGCCTATAAATATTGGATCAGTAAGGTTAGTTAATAGGCCAGAACTCTACCCCAGGGTCTGAGCCTCCACCGTCCCACCAGAGAAAATGTGCCTGGCAAAATACATGTGAGTAAATCATGGAACCCACTGTTGGGTGTTGTTTAGTGTAAAATGTAAAGATCCCTATCTTAGACCAGGTTTAACCATGTGTATTGCTCAGTACATTCTCTTTTCATTGATATAACATGACTACTATTTGTGGACTTGTTTTGTTTGTTTGTTTATTAACACAGTTAAACAGAAGTAAAAACAATACATAATAAGTTATAACGATTGTGAAGGAGAAGTTAGAAGCCTAGAGGCTTATCAAGAACGTCCCCTGTTTTATAAAATCAAACATACAAAAATATGCATATTATAAAATACCAGAATACATTAAAAGATTTGTGTTAATACAAACATACATACACACAGTACATACATGCATATACTGTGTACATAATAATATATAACAACCCACCCACCTGCCTACAAACCTACCCACCCACATAACCAAATGCATACCTACATGTATGACCTGTTATCTATCTACTACTTTTGGATGAGAATTCTTTTGTAGTTTGCTTTAAAAATAAGCAGAGATGGAGATTTCCTTAGCATAGGATCAGCTGCATTCCAAAGATTGGACCCTCTATACCTCACTGAGAACTGCCTAAGTGAAGTACCACAATAAGGTATATGCAGGTCCCTGGACTGACGTGTAGCATATGAATGAACAGCTGAATTAAAAGAAAAAAAACTATTAAAACCATTTGGTAGAATGTAATCATGAATGCATTTTTACACAAATATACATATCTGTAAAGAATTAACCTCAGACACAGATGAGGACCATTCTATCATTCTGCTTTCTTCCCTCCATTTAACAGGCCTATATGCACTGTAATTAACCCAATGTATTGACTTAAGTTACGACAACGTTAGGTTATGACTATAACCAAGTTCTGTTAGTTAGGGGCGATGCTTGGCATCGCCTTCTGCACTATCTCGCGTACGTGCACGCGTACTGAATAAACCACAAATGTACCTCTAATACCAGTATTAGTCTGACCACACCCCTCATCAGCTTACCTTCATAAGCAGGTGTGTGGTCACCTGCTCTCCTCCTTCCCAAGCTTTCACCACAAGGTGAGGACAAGGGCTGCAGCGGCGTCCGATGCCAAGCATCGCCCCTAACTAACAGAACTTGGTTATAGTCATAACCTAACGTTCTGTATCGTTAGTGGCTTAGCTTGGCATCGCCTTCTGCACAAGGGAGGCCAAGCGGAGCCACTTGGCTGACAAATACACCCCGCTGACAGCCCCCCAAAACCATCAGAACAGGGAGGGCCGAGCCCCCCCGACCCCCCCTAATGGAGGGTAGCCCCCCTATTAGGGACGTCACGGGAGGGCGACGGACCCGACCGTGCGAAGAGGCACTCAAGCAACTCAACGCACAGGGTGAGCAGACCGTGGCTTGACCCACGACTACACACACGCACAACCCGCATGCCACCCGGGAACGAACGGAGGAACAACCTCGTTACTGCCCCCAGAATCACGGGGTCAAGGGCAAACCCAACCCCGTGGCAAGGCCGTAGCAGCGGAGCACGAAGGAAGACCCAGACCCACCAAAAGGACTGGACTCCCTGGAATGGGGGCCCGGAGAAGTCCATGATGCCAGCATCAAGACCCCACCAGGTGGGCACGTAGTGCCCCGCCCCCCACATCGCCAGCGTATTCGGACAAAGGCCCCTCAGTTACTGCACCTGGTATTCCCAGGCGGAACCAACCAGGCCAGTAAGCCGAGCGGGCCCCGTCCCCCCAATAGTACACCGCCCGGCACACTGACCCTGCAGAATAGGCAGTCAGCATGGCCGTAAGCACACAAAAAAGGTTAACCAACGGAAGCAGGCAGCGCACCGGGGAAAAACCAGGCAACAGGCTGTTAACCCTAGCCTGGAGACTGCGGACGAGACAGGCGCCAGAGGGGACAGCTGAACACAGCCGCCCCGGCGGAAGGAGCGTAAGCTGGCGGTGTTGCATGACCAAGCCTCCATTTAACAACCCCCACCCAGAGGGGTCGAGGCAGAGAAGGCTGACACGATTGGCAGACGTCATGAACGTGCAGGGGCACCCTCAACCGGTGAACCCGGGAGTTGACACTGCTCCAACACACCAGGGAATCAACCACCTCGGTGTTACCCAATGCGGTGGTTGTTCCTATAACCCCTCAAGAAAAAACTCCAAAACACACCTGCGGGTATACACCGGCTATACCGCAGTACAAGTGTTTCAGTTTCCAAAAAGGGTTAACCCAGGCCTACGGGTCGCAAACATCACTTCGGACCGGGCCTGGCGGTACGGGAAGCACAGGGTCACCAGAGGAGGTCAAAAAACCACCCCCACAGGCCCCTCTTCGCCATGCGTGAGAGAGGAGCGAAAAACAATGGAGAACCAGCCCCTAAGCACACCGTACCTGGTATTCCCCGGCGGTCTCCCAACCAAGTACTAACCAGGACCAACCTGTGTAGCGGCCGAGATCCGACGAGATCGAGCGCGTACAGAATGGCATGGCTGTAAGCCATGACGACAGTGCTGAGTAAAAACATACCCAACCAGGGTCTCCATAGCGCTTAACCCTGTGACACCCAGACCGACCTGGCATTTTTCCCCCTGAAAAAAGCCCAAGTCCCTCAGGGTACCAGAACAGCAGATCTGCATCCCCGGCGGACAACGGGTTCAACTGATCTGGACCAGCGTGACCAGAACCAGTCCCGTGCCCTAACCACGCCGACATGCCTACTCCAGGAGAAGGGCAGATATGCGTGTTGACCTTAACATGAAAAGAAGGCGCCACCCAGACGTCGGGACGAACCGCGCCTGGTGGCCCACCCCAAGGGCGTGAGACCCCACTACATATGTTCAGATCCATCCCGTCATCATCCCCCAGACATGAACGAGGATCCGTCGACAACCCACCCAGGTCATGGGATGTGGTCGCCGGAAGAGGAAAAAACCCCCATCTCAGTTGCTTTATAAAAACGCTGTTTCAACCACAAGCAACTAAGGCGTGCCAGTCAATCGCCTGTTTACAGCGAGCTAGCACTATACGTGCGTCGGGACACACCCCCATCAATGAACAGGCTATTTAGACCTGTCATTGAATCCCCAAGGCGCCCAGGGGAACGACAAGAGGGGTGTGACACTCCCTAACTCCAACACTACTGGAATAGAAAGAAGGAAGCATCAACAGTATGTATCCCAGTCTACACAGCCGGGGTAAAAAATGTTCACATTTTTACATCCCACCACCCTCCCATAGGAAAGAGACGGGGATCCCCAGAGAGACTTCCCACGCGAGCTGTACAGATTGAAAAGAATATATTGCACCTTGAGCCATGTAAAAAACTGGTTTTAGGGCCTCCGGGGAAGAGGCACCGAACCCATACACACTCAATAAACGAATTGAATCGAATATACATACAATAGAAAAAGGACCCTTCTAGAGGGTCCACTCACTTTGACAATCTGAGGAGGAAGGCTCTGTACTCTGATGGAGGCTTCCTCACATGGATCACATGGAAGAAGGAGTCCGAACTCACAGAAGGCCTGAGTAGGCGCTTGGTGAGGAGGAGCCCTGACCACCCCCCCTGAAAACAGATCCATCACATGGACCTGAACAGCACACGGAAGTCCTACCAACAGAGACGCGCACGGTGACGTACTCTATGGCGGGGGAATTCCTGCGGTGCACACGCCCAATATACCAGGCCGTGGGACCAGGAACTCCCTCCCCCCCCCCCCCCCCCCCCCCCCCCGTAACGTGCCGAACCGCCACGTGACGGGAACCTTGAAGGACAGGGGGTGTACCCCTGACCGACAGAACAATGGGGAGAGGAAAGGTTACCAGTTCACCCCTTTACGACCCCACACCCATGATACGACGTAACGACAAAAAGAGAATATGACACAGTCATAGTCAGCTCTATGAAGCGTTTCACAGCTCCACACAGCGCACGAGCTAACCTGCTATCTGATTTTTACTAAGGAAAAACACAGAATAGAGAGGGCTCTAAGAACCCCGGTCCAACATACACATGTGCTTCTGTGGCCAGTACAACCCAGTTGTAGGTCACATGACACACACAACCCATCATCATCACAATGAGAGAATACATCATTCTTGATTATTATCGACCACAGGCCTTGCTAAGCCCACATGACAGCAACCAAACCAATTTCCCTTTAGGAAATAAGTTTCTCCAGCAGATTTAGCACAACCTCAGCAATCAAGCTGAGAGTTACATCGTATCCCTACCACACAAAAGACACAATTAATGCACAACATGTCTGATAGGAGGTGATAAAGTCCCCAGGGAACCGGGGGGGGAAAAACACAATCCTCCTATTTTACCCTCAATACGGCCAGTTAAAACAGGAAAACCTGTTAATGTGTGAACCCACTGTCCATTGTCATTACAGTCTGAGAAAGAACATTCTTTTACTCACTCGTCACCAAGCATAGCTTCATAGGTTAGTTGCCTTAGTAGTGAGTACACGGTACACATAAACACCATGATGTTTCTCACACAACAACCAGATCAATACATCACGACCTGCACGGAGAAGCTACTGCCAGTGACAAAAACAGCTCACACACAACCCGCAACGTATCTCAAATGCATTGCAACAACACACGTTTTGGGAAAAAACACCGTCATTCACAATACATTTAGCAAGGTAAAACCAGAAGACGTGTTATGAGGGTCTGGCCAACCCCGTACCTGCCCGGAACGCAGATCAGCGAAGTGCAGTCACAAGCCACCGTAGAACACAGCCCTCTTTGTTGACGCAATCCCCGTCTAGGCTCAGGCAGGGTTGACGAACATCCCCTGTCAAGGATGACGTCGTGGTCAAGAGTGTAAAACATGTTAAAAATCAAAGCACGTTCAACAGAATAGCATCAAGCTAACGGCTGCTCCAACCGTTCGGGTGCTATCGCTTCCGCTCGCGAGACGCCGATCTACGACGCACGCGATCAGGAGCGAGCTCCCGGCGGCGCGCGAGAAGCCAAGCTACCCCGCGCCAGGCCACCGACCGGCTAACCGTAAGCTATGAACATGTAAACAATGACATAACACTCACCCAGACAGGCCGCCGTTCTGAACCCTCCTCACTTTTTAAGAGAAAAGAGAAAACAAGACGTCAACACCGCTTCACAACGGTGACATTAACACGTCCGGCGGAATCAGCACAGTACCAACTGGCCTGTATAGCTGACTTTGAACATGAATCTGCCGCTATCGCACATTACATGCACATATCCCCTCGTGAAGGAATACTCTCATTTGGATATGAAAGATGGGGTCTTAACACGGTGACAGAGAGAATCCACTCGTCCAGAACACACAGGGATCACCAGTGTCAATGGTCGCGGCCCACTAGTTAAAACTATAATGGTCGCCAGACCAAGGCCTTCTGTCGCCTAGACGGCTAAACAAAGGACCCTAGCCTGGGGCCGGTTTCCATAAACTTTGTCTAGTAGCCCCCATAGCACTAACAGACAAGTGGAGCCCGCCAGCAAACACTACTCACCCAACCTGGAACGCACCGCTCCTCACAACAGCGGCATGTCCGACAGTTCAGCTGTGGCCTGACAGGTTTCACCCCAACAAACACAGCAAGGAACTGCAGTTGAGAAGCATGCAGCGGCGTGCTCCCAATACGAAAACCGGTGGAGGGTTTGTAGAATGATCATCATCTTCTAGACACTCCAGTACGAAGACAATATCGCCGTATTTTCTCGAAAATAGTGAGAGAGAAAATAAAGATATGATGTCAACGTATCCTTGTTTCCCAAGCTGTTCCTAATCCAATTTCTTCCATCATGGTGTCAAGTGTGGGGATCTACCGAGGCACCTCTTCCTTGTGGTGAAAGCGAGAAGGAGGAGAGCAGGTGACCACACACCTGCTTATGAAGGTAAGCTGATGAGGGGTGTGGTCAGACTAATACTGGTATTAGAGGTACATTTGTGGTTTATTCAGTACGCGTGCACGTACGCGAGATAGTGCAGAAGGCGATGCCAAGCTAAGCCACTAACGATACAGAACTGCATTATCGTAGGCAGTGATGGGAATAACGGCGCTATAAGTAATGGCGTTACTAACGGCATTCGTTTTTTCAGTAACGAGTACTCTTCCAATCTTAATAGCGCCGTTAGCGTTACTGCAAAAAAATGCGGCGCGTTACTATGAATGAACCTGTTTCTTTCATCAGACAGATCTCTGCGCCGAGAGGCAATAATATGTTCTTCCTTGTTTAGTGGGCAGTGCGCGAGCCAAGCATACATGCTGACGATTGGCTGAGGCTGAGTAAAATGTCATGGTAAGCCAATCAAAGGTAGAGGTGGGCGGGTCTAACGCATCGAGAGTCTGAGCCACAACACAAGCGATTCAGTCAGCGGAGACCGCGGGTCTGTGTAGTGTACAGTACAAATAATCTAAAACGAATCCAACAGAACAACATAATAAGCGAGCAGCTCAACATAGTGCTGCACTTCCTGGTTTAATAGCACAGTCTGGTGCGCAGAGATATATATCTGTATGTCATGCATGTCTTAAATGTCATGATTAGATTGGTTTAGAATGATTCGATTAGATTCTTATATCTGTATGTTGTGTATGTCATAAATTGAAAATGGGGGACCCTGATGTAAACAAG
Organism: Notolepis coatsorum; assembly: GCF_963971535.1. Taxonomy (NCBI): domain Eukaryota; kingdom Metazoa; phylum Chordata; class Actinopteri; order Aulopiformes; family Paralepididae; genus Notolepis; species Notolepis coatsorum. Next base: position 28,832,001 of record NC_140180.1, read on the forward strand.
ACGAAAGTCTTTCTCTGATCTGCATCCCCTTAACAATTGTGTGTATTGAGCCGTACTGTATTGTACCCATTCTGCAATATGTTAATTAAAATGTTCAATCAATCAGTATATATTTGTTATTTATTTTTGGTATAGTGCTTAACAAGCATAATTTAATGTTGCCCAGTTGTGGCCTGTTGAGGGGCAATACATATAAAAAGTTCCAAAACATCTATTGTATTTGTATGATCCACTAATATATAAACATAGTAATTATAATATCTACATACATGGCATTTGATTGGAGGCTAGTCTCACTTTGTCCCACAGCAACATTAAAATAGTTTAGATTTGTGTATGTTGTTTATGTAAAAAAATATATATATTGAAAGTAACGCAATAGTTACTTTCTGAAGTAACTAGTTACTTTTATAATTTGTAACTGAGTAAGTAATTTAGTTACTTTTTGGAAGAAGTAACTAGTAACTGTAACTAGTTACTTTTTAAAAGTAACTTGCCCAACACTGATCGTAGGTAACAGCTGTGGTCGCAGGCTCGCGCTGCACAATATGACGCTGAGCGTCACTAGTATTAACAGAACTTGGTTATATACATAACCTAACGTTCTGTGTCATACTAGCTCCCGCTCAGCGTCATATTGCATAACAGGAGCTGAGCGGGAGCTAGAAGCTCGACAAATGAACCCCGCTGAGGCCCCCCACAACCATCAGATCAGGGAGGACCGAGCCCCCCCGACCCCCCCTAATGGAGGGCACCCCCCCTATTGGAGGTTCCCGGGAGGGCGACGGACCCGACCGTGCGAAGAGGCACTCAAGCAACTCAACGCACAGGGTGAGCAGACCGTGGCCTGACCCCACGACTACACACACGCACAACCCGCATGCCACCCGGGAACGAACGGAGGGAACAACCTCGTTACTGCCCCCAGAAATCACGGGGTCAAGGGCAACCCAACCCCGTGGCAAGGCCGTAGCAGCGGAGCGCGAAGGAAGACCCAGACCCACTGAAGGGACTGGATCCCCTGGAAAACGGGGGCCCGGAGAGGTCAATGACGCCAGGCATCAAGACCCCACCAGGCGGTCACTTAGTGACACCGCCCCCCACATCGCCAGCGTATTTGGATAAGGCCCCTCTTCACGAAGAGCGGGCCCTTTCCCCCCAATAGCACACCGCCTGGCACACTGACCCTGCAGAACAGGCAGTCAGCATGGCCGTAAGCACACAAAAAAGGTTAACCAACGGAAGCAGGCAGCGCACCGGGGAAAACCAGGCAACAGGCTGTAACCTGAGCCTGGAGCACTGCAGACGAGACAGGCGCCAAAGGAGTCAGCTGAAAACAGCCGCCCCGGCGGAAGCTGGCGTTGTTGCATGACCAAGCCTCCATTTAAAAAAAAAACACCCAGAGGGGTTGAGGCAGAGAAGGCTGACACGATTGGCAGACGTCATGAACGTGCAGGGGCACCCTCAACCGGGTAACCCGGGAGTTGACTGCTTCAACACACCAGGGAATCAACCACCTTGGTGTTACCCAATGCGGTGGTTGTTCCTATAACCCCTCAAGAAAAGACACCAAAACACACCTGCGGGTATACACCGGCTATACCGCAGTACAAGTGTTTCAGTTTTCAAAAAAGGGTTATCCCAGGCCTACGGGTCGACGAACATTACTTCGGACCGGGCCTGGCGGCACGGGAAGTACACAGGATTACCAGAGGAGGTCCAAGACCACCCCAACAGGCCCCTCTTCGCCACGCGTGAGAGAGGAGCGAAAATAATGGAGAACCAGCCCTAAGCACACCGCACTTGGTATTCCCAGGCGGTCTCCCAACCAAGTACTAACCAGGACCGAACCTGCGTAGCGGCCGAGATCTGACGAGATCGGGCGTGTACCGGTTGGCATGGCCGTAAGCCATTACAATAGTGCAGAGTACAATATGTACCCAACAAGGGTCTCCATAGCGCCTAACCCTGTGACACCCGGACCGACCTGGCATTTTTCCGAGGAGGAGGCACTGAACCAATACACACTCAATACTCGAAGTGAATTGAATACACACACAATAGAGCAGAACTCCTTTTTGAAGTTCTACTCACCTTGACAATCTCAGGAGGAGGCTCTGAACTCTGAGGAGGCTCCCTCACAGGGAAGGAGAGTCCTAACTCACAGAATTCCCGAGTAGGAGCTTCGTGAGGAGGAGCCCTGACCACTCCCTGAAACAGATCCATCATATGGAGCTGAACAGCACACGGAAGCCTTACCAACAGAGACGCGCACAGTCACGTACTCTATGGCGGGGGAATTTCTGCGGTGCACACGCCCAATATTCCAGGGCGTGGGACCAGGAAACTCCCTCCCCCCCCCCCCACCCCCCCCTCACCCTGTAACGTGCCGAACAGCAACGTGACAGGAACCTTGAAGGACAGGTGGGTTTACCCCTGACCAACAGAAAAAAGGGGGAGGAAAGGTTACCAGTTCACCCCTTTACGACCCCACACCCATGATACGATGTAATGACAAAAAGAGTATGACGCAGTCATAGTCAGCTCCATGAAGCGTCTCACACAGCGCATGTGCTAACCTGCTATCTGATTTTTACTAAGGAAAAAACACAGAATAGAGAGGGCCCTCTCAAGAGCCCCGGTACCAGACTTACACATGTGCTTCTGTGGCCAACCCAACCCAGTTGTAGGTCACACGACACACACAACCCATTATCACCTACAAAAAATGGCAAAAACACTCTACAGAGGAACGCCGTTTTTCATAATGAGAGAATATACAATTCTCGATTAGTATCGGCCACAGGCCTTGCTAAGCACACACGACAAGTGACCAAACAATCTTTTCCATAGGAAAATATAGTTTCTCAAGCGGTTTCAGCACAACCTCAGCAACCAAGCTAAGGGTTACATCGTATCCCTACAACACAGTGATACAATATATAGTAAACAACATGTCTGATAGGAGGGGGGGAAGCCCAGGGAACCAGGGGGAAAACACCCCTCCTACTTTACCCTCAATACGGCCAGTTGAACAGGTAAACCTGTTTAATATGTGAACACACTGTTCATTGTCATTACAGGCTGAGAAAAGAATTCATTCTTCACTCATATGTCACTAAGCATAGCTTTATAGGTTAGTTTAACCCCCTTAGTTGTGAGTACACGGTACATGAACACACATGATGTTTCTCAACACAACAAACCAGATCATTTTCACATCTGTAATAAACAACCCGATTTGCATGGAGAAGCTAAATACCAGTGACAAGACAATTCACACATAACTCGCGTCGTATCCTAAATGTAGTGCAGCAACACACGTTTTGGAAAACATCGTTATTTACAAAACATTTAGAAGGGAAAGAAAGAAGAAGTGTTCAAGGTCTGGTCAAGACCTTGCTTACCGGGAGCGCAGATCAAGCGAATTGCAGTCTCTAACATGGCACCGAAGTAAACACAGCCTCCTGTGTTTGACGACATGGGCAGCTCGCTGCTCCAACCCGCCGCTACGGTGCTCGCCGGCCAGGTTCGACGAACATCCTCTGTCAAAGATGACGTCGTAGTCAAGAGTGTTTAAAACATGTTATAGTCACAGCACGTTCAACAGTGTAGCATTAAGCTAACGGCCGCCCTCCAGTGCTTTCGATACCATAAGGCCTGGGCTACTGGGTGAGAAGTTGGAGGCGATGCAAGTAGAGGCCCCCCTGGTGTCCTGGGTTGTGGACTATCTGTCGGGAAGACCACAGTACGTGCGCCTACGGAGCTGTGTGTCAGACAGACTGGTCAGCAACACCGGGGCCCCGCAGGGGACAGTCCTCTCTCCCTTCCTCTTCACTGTCTACACCAACGACTTCCACTATCGGTCAGAGTCCTGCCACCTTCAGAAGTTTTCTGATGACTCTGCGATAGTGGGATGTATAAAGCACATGGTGCGACAAAAACCACCTGCAGCTAAATGTGGCGAAGACCAAGGAACTGGTGGTGGAGCTGGGGAGGAGGAGGAGTGCACCCGTGACCCCCGTTTCCATCAGGGGAGTTGATGTGGACATGGTTGAGGTGTACAAATACCTCGGTGTGCACATCGACAACAAACTGAACGGGTCAAAACATGCAGAAGCACTATACAAGAAGGGCCAGAGCCGACTCTACTTCCTCAGAAGGCTGAGATCCTTCAATGTCTGTACAAGGATGTTGAGGATGTTTTATGAGTCGGTGGTGGCGGGCGCCTTCTTGTATGCTGTGACCTGCTGGGGCAGCGGACTGAGAGCAGTGGACACAACCAGGCTGGATAAGCTGGTCAAGAAGGCCAGCAGCGTGGTTGGGGTTGAGCTGGACTCTCTAGCGAGGGTGGCGGAGAGGAGGAGCCTCGCTAAGCTCCAGGCCATCAGGGAAAACCCCACCCATCCACTATACACAGACTTGGCTGACAGGAGGAGCATGTTCAGTGCTAGGCTCACACTACCCAAATGCAGCACTGAACGGCACAGGAAGTCCTTCATTCCAACAGCCATCAGACTATATAATGCATCACTGTGCCTCACTGCATCACTGAGCACAGAGCGGCAGCTCAATAATGGCAGGAGGCCGCGACTAGCGGCCTCCAGGCTCCACAACAGGGGGCAGCGACGGCTGCCAGACATTGATCTAAGACTAGCACACTGAATACTGGAATATATATTTCATATTTCATTTAGTTAGATTTAGATTTAAATTATAATTATAACCAAATTGTTTACCCCATGCTCAGTATGCTCAGTATATTCTTACTGTATTTATTTCTGTATATATCATTTCATTTTATCCTATTTTATTTTACTCTACTCTTATCCTAGGCAACTTGATTTGATTTGTGTTATTATTCTAATTTGTGACCTGTCCTGTCTAAATGTTTAAATGTTGAGCGATTTGCAGTGTCTAATTTCCCACGGGATAATAAAAGTATTTCTATTCTATTCTATTCTGCTAACGTTTCCTAGCCTAGCCTAGGTAGGCCACAACTAGCACGCAAGCTAACGTTTCCTAGCCTAGTGACACAACAGGCTAACGCCGCAGCTAACAGCTGACTGGTTTAACAGTAGGCCACAACTAGCACGCAAGCTAAGCAGCTATCACCTGAACTTGTACACAATGATATAACAAGCCACACTCAGACATGCCGCCGTTCTGAAACCCTCCTCACTGTTTAAGAGAGAAGAGAAACGAAATGTTAACAGTTTTACAACGGTGATTTTACCAACATCCGACGGAGCCAGCACAAGTCCCATCTGGGCTGTAGCTGACTTGAACACGGATCTTCCGATAACGAACAGCCATGCCCATATTTCCTCTTGAGGGTATACTCTCATTTGTATATGAAAGACAGGGCCTACACGGTGACAGAGAAACATCCACTCGTCCAGAGAACACAGGGAGCACCAGTGTTACTGGTCGTGGCCCACTAGTTGACTATAATGGGCTTCAGACCAAGGTCCTCCGCCGTCGCCTAAAGGCTGAACAAAGGACCCTAATCTGGGGCCGGTGTTCGTAAACATTGGCAGCTAGCCCCCATAGCACTAACAGACAAGTGAAGCTCGCAAGCAAACATTACTCACCAACCTGGAACCCACCGCTTCTCACAACAGCGGCACGTCCTACAGTCCAGCTGCGTCGCTGGAGGGTTTCACCCCAACCAGCCGCAGCAAGGAGGACTGTAGTTGGAAGGCATGTAGCGGCGTGAACTCCCAATACGAAAACCAGTGGAGGTTTTTAGAATGATCACCATCTTCCAGACACTCCAGTGACAAAAGACAATATCGCCGTATTTTCTCGAAAATAGTGAGAGAGAAAATAAAGATATGATGTCAACGTATCTCCTTGTTCTTCCTTTTCCTCAGAGTAAATATTTTTCTCCACGTCAAGTGGGCATGTGAGCAGCACGTTGTTTGTGATGAAATTTGAGAAGGAGATGAGTGTGTGGTCCCATCCCCGCTTATGTAGGTAAGCGGATGGGGGTGTGGCCAGATGAATGCTGGCATGTAGAGGTACATTTTGAAATTTATTCAGTGTATATACGCTGAAGCGAGATATATGCAATATGACGCTGAGCGGGAGCTAGTATGACACAGAACATGCAATGGTTTTATTGATCATTTGCTTTAGGTTGACCTGATGCCATTCTCCTGAAATAAAAATCATCAGGGAGTCTTTGATTTAGGGGTCATGATGATTTAGAGTCAGACATATTCCTCTGCATCTTTCCTGATCTCAGTGATCTAATATATATCACTTTGTCAATGAAAATAATAAACACTTGTAATTATTTTCCCATTCATTAATGTGCATATCTAATTACCTACTGTCATCTCATCACATCACATTGATTAGCATTAGTCCAGTTTCACCATCTTATGATGTCACCAAATCACATGTGATATTCCACTGTAAACTAAGCTAGAAACATCAAACACACCATCTTGTCCAAATAATGATTGTGATCATCTGCATGTTCATGTTCAAGATTCAAGATTCAATCACATACATAACATGTACACATCACATTTATCACATACATAACCAGGGCATACAGTGAAATGCGGGCCATGCCCACTTCGATTGTGCAAGAATACAATAGTAAATAAAATAAGTAGAAGATAATAAAATAGACATAAAATAGACATTATTCATACGATCACATTATTTGTATTTTTGAACCAAAGAAAAATAAATCAACACTTTATCAAAAGTCTGCTAGCCTAAATGCTAATCTTAGCTGCTAATTGCTAACAATCTAAGAATCATGCATACCGTTCACACATTCACATGCTGGGTTTCTCCTGTCAAATCGTAATTGAATAACATCTGCGCTGACATGGCTGTCATCATACCTCAATGACCGCTCCTACCAAGTGTCATGGAGAGGGACCCTGTCGGCCACCTGCGCCCTGCGGACGGGTGTCCCCCAGGGCTCGGTTTTAGGACCCCTTCTCTTCTCCCTCTACACTAAATCACTGGGTAACATTATCACGTCTCATGGCTTCTCCTACCATTGTTATGCCGACGATACTCAACTCTTCCTCTCCTTCCCTCCCTCAGATATCCACGTCTCTGAGCGGATCTCGGCCTGTCTGTCCGACATCTCCGCCTGGATGACGTCCAACCACCTCAAACTGAACCTAAGCAAAACAGAATTGCTCCACCTTCCGGCCAAATCCTCCCCCCTAACCGACCTTTCAATCACAGTCGAGAATGCAGCTGTGACTGCGTCCCCGACCGCCAAGAACCTTGGTGTTGTCCTCGACGACCAGTTGAACTTCTCTGCTCACATCGCAGCGACGACCAGAACCTGCCGATTCCTCCTGAGCAACGTCAGAAGGATCCGCCCCTTCCTGACAAAAGAAGCCACCCAACTCCTCGTCCAATCAACAGTCATCTCCCGCCTCGACTACTGCAATGCACTGCTCGCTGGCCTCCCGGCCACTGCCACTAAGCCTCTTCAACTAATTCAGAACGCAGCGGCCCGCCTGATCTCAAACCTACCGAAGTCGGCCCATGTCACCCCACTTCTTAGGGACCTGCACTGGCTCCCCATTGCTGCACAAATCCGCTTCAAGGCCCTCGACCTAGCATACCGTGCGGCAAAGGGAACCGCTCCCGCCTACCTCCGGTCAATGGTCTCTAACTACACACCCTCAAGACCCCTACGCTCTGCATCTTCTGGCCGCCTCAGACCTACTCCTATACAAGCTCCGGGAGGGTCATCAAAGAGAAGTCGCCTATTCTCAGTCCTTGCCCCACAATGGTGGAATGAACTACCCACCCCAGTTAGGACAGCCGAATCACGTCCAATCTTTCGCCGTCGACTAAAGACGCACTTCTTCAACCATTATCTGAATTAAAAAAAAAAAAAAAAAAAAAAAAAATCTAACCCTAACTAACCGTACTGTCATGCACTTGTCCTAATAAACTAACCTACACTGTAGCACTCAACACTTTGATGAACATTGTTGCTCAGCTGATAGAGTTGTGCCCTTCCTGATGGCTTGTCGTACAGAACTTGTAAGTCGCTTTGGATAAAAGCGTCAGCTAAATGACTAAATGTAAATGTAAATGTAAATGTATTTCCCTTGAGTTTCTCACCTGTAAGGTTTAACAAAATGCTGGCAACTCTCACTCACTTGTGCTTCTGCTGTTTCTCATTACTAATCTAAAAACAACAGAGGAGGTGAACAGAAAGTAAAGCAAAGCAAGAGTTCACTCACTGAGGAGTTTATGCATAGTCCTTTAAATTTTTTCTAAATCCAATTATTTTCTTTTTTAAGAATGCCTTATTCCACATGGTTGGTGAGTATTCTTTCAAATAGCGTCCCAAGGTGGCTGCGGAGTCTTATTGGGAAGTAGCTTTTTTTGTGGATCTTTTCCAGGTTTGTGAATGCTAGTGACAACTGTATTCTCCTAAAGGTGACACAGATTGCTGGCAGGTTAACTGGTGCTTGTATGATCATCATTCTGCCAACAACATCTTCAACAGCCCCCAAGGTGCTTGTTTTCTGTGAAGAATGAGTAGTTGCTTGGTGATGTATTGCAGTCTGTTTAGATTTCATATTTTGTGCAGGGAGATCTTTGTTTAAATCCTTACTCCCCTTTATCCCCTGTGGTACATAAGGCTCTAATTCTCCATCACACTCTGTCCTTGGCAGCACATTGTGTCTCTCCCTGTGACACTCGTGACAGGTTCATCTTGTCCAGCTCCTCTGTCACAGTTCTGCACCAGGTGGCTTTCGGTCTCCCTGGTGTCCATCTTAACATCTTAAGGCAACTCTCAGGATCCGGTCTCACTTCATTCTTAGTACATGGCACAGCCATCGCACACATCTGTGTGTGATCTCTTTGGTGATGCTGTCACAGGTCGAGGAAATCGACCGTGACTCGGTTCTTTAGATTTACAACACAGTAGCAGGACAACAGATGAAGGTAAAGCTGTAATCTTTATTTGGAAACATTTAATCACAGGTGAAAAAGAACACAGTGGAGATGGGGGGGTAGGAAATGTCCTAATGTCCTGCTTGCTGGTGGCCTGAACGTAGCACAGCCTGGTGATGGGGAAACACCACGTGGCCGCAGCAGCCAGTAAGATGGGTGGGCGGTACCCTGGCCTATCGACACTGAGCAGGGGTAATTGGGACACCCAGAAATAAAAACAAAGAAACAAAAGAAGAAAAAGAAGGAAAAAAAACGGTTGCCACTAAATCATAAACCAAAAAGATTATCCCAAATTAAGAACTCTGCTGCACATGCCCAATGGCCCCACACACACACGTAGAATATTTAGATTACTTACTCACATTTACAGGGTAGTTTACAGGTAGGCTAAGCAATCCAATGCCCATGATTACACAATGGCGTGCAAAGAAACAATCGGGGTAGGGGAAGAAAGAGAATGTGGAGAGACAGCTAGGGCTGGGGAAGGGGGAAGAAAGTGAACATGGAGAGACAGCTAGGGATGGGGAAGGGGGAAAACATTTAAATAAACAGTGGCTGTGTGTGCTGCCTCCCGGGGTGTAGAGCTGGACCACCTGGTCCAACAAGATATGCCGGCAGAAGCACAGTGTGGTGTCTTCGTGAAAAAGCTCAAACACAATCATTTATCCACAGCTGCGTCCAATCACGTACCAATAAGTCAATAACATCCAAATGTTCTGAGCACGGCTGTGGGGGAGATATCAACCAACACATAGTTCAGACATTTCATGGTTGTGCAGTAATCCGAGGTGTATGTCCACAGCACTCCAATGGTATCTATAATCGACACAAGGGCATATTCCAACATTCTTAGGTGAAAAACAAAAAGGTGCACGTTAAAATGACAGTAGGTATTGAGGAAGGGTTCATATGGGGAGCCCTGTCTTGTCAACCTGTGACCGTGCTCTGGCTACCTGTGTTCTTCTACAGTTGGTAGTTGGAGATATTCCTACTGTTGGGGATTTCAGAAATAGACATTTACTTAAAACATCATTAACATATGTTGTCTTTATCTCAATTCAAAACAATATAGACAACATAAGATTCATGTTTGTAATTCATCTCTGATAGAGTACAGTAGATTTAAAAATGGAAGTGTCATTAATTTTTTCAGTTAAGTTAGAATATATGTACAAATATCAATATAATAAGGACCTGGGTGTTATAAATCTTGCTTATCTTGGAAGAATTTAAATTAAATGAAAAGAGGTTTTCAGTGATGTTTATTATCTTGAATCTACAATGCGAGAAAATGTTAAATATTTAGAATGTTTTGGAATAACATTTGTTATTTGTTACAGAGGGTAAAGCATGCAGGAAAGTAAGAGCAGGCTTCTCTGTGCTTGAATTGTAACAATATACAATGTACATTTCTCAATGTGTGTGTGAGTGAGTGAGTGAGTGAGAGAGCAAGAGAGAGAGAGAGAGAGAGAGAGAGAGAGAGAGAGAGAGAGAGAGAGAGAGAGAGAGTATAATATATATATATATGCTGTATATCTGTTGGTTGAGAGTGAGTGTGTGTGAGTGTGTGTGTGCGTCTGTGCATGTGTTGGTGTGTCTCTGTGTATGCGGGTCAAATTGACCCCAACATCATATGAAGGAAATACATGTGTGGGAGTACTGTAGCATGTGTTTATGTGTTTGTAGCATTCATTATTTTTAAATGATAAAATACTGTAAGCCAAGGCCATGGAGTTTCAGGTTGAACAATTATATTCTTGTATAATCTTTCAGGTCAATTGAACCCCACATAAGGGTTAAGGCTGTACAGTTTCAAGTTTCAAGTTTCAAGTTTCTTTAATAGTTGTCATACAGAAGTACAGAATACTTTTATACAAAATGCTTCTTACTGTTACGCTCCAGAGACTGTGCAAGACAAGATAAGTATGAAATAAAATAACATAGTATAGCATGTAAATTAGAAGTAAAAAAAATGAGGTCACAGTGTTCAGTATAGACATATGTACAATGTTCGATGCAGAGTAGACGTAACTGAGTTACCATATAATATACAATACTGTGTAGTGTACTAATATACAATACTATATAGTGCAAGGCAGAAATAGGATGAGGTGCAATTTAGGTACAATTTACAGTAGGTGTACGAGTTGTAGTGCAAATCCTTTATCAATAAATATAAAGTGTGTTTGTGTGATCTAAAGTGTGGAGAGTGGGTGCTGCAGTGTGTTGTTGTTTAAGTGAGTGTGTGCGTGTGGGTGTGTGTGCTGTGTGCATTTGATGGTTGTTGCATAGTGTTTATTGTTCGTTTAGCAGCCTGATGGCCTGGGGATAGAAGCTTCTTCTGAGTCTTTCTGTGCTCGCCTTAAGACTCCGGTATCGCTTGCCTGACCGCAGCAGTTCAAAGAGGCAGTTCTTCGGGTGGCTCGAGTCCTTAATAATTCTCTTAGCCTTCCCCTTGCACCGCTTGTTGTAAATGTTCTGGAGGGTGGGAAGCCCCCCTCCAATTGTGCGTTCGGCTGAACGTGTCACTCTTTGTAGTCTGCTACGGTCTTGTGCAGTGCTATTCCCAAACCAGGAGGTGATGTTGCCAGTCAGGATGCTCTCTATTGTACATGAGTAGAAGTTCCTAAGGATCTTCTGACTGACTTGGAACTTCCTTAGGCGCCTGAGGAAGTAGAGGCGTTGTCGTGGCTTCTTCACAACACTGTCAATGTGTGTGGTCCATGTCAAATCCTCGGATATGTGGGCTCCGAGGTACTTGAAACTGTTCACTCTCTCAACCGGTGCCCCGTCGATGCTGAGGGGGCTGTAGTCCTTGACCCCCGACCTCCTGAAGTCCACAATCATCTCTTTTGTTTTGCTGACGTTCAGGGAGAGGCAGTTCTCCTGACACCACTGTGACAGGTTCTCTACCTCTTCCAGGTAGGCCCTTTCGTCGTTGGCAGAGATCAGGCCCACCACTACTGTGTCATCAGCAAATTTGATGATGGTGTTGTTGTTCCGCTGTGCTACGCAGTCATGTGTGTACAGGGAGTAGAGGAGGGGGCTCAGAACACAGCCCTGGGGGGCCCCTATGTTGAGCGTGATGGATGAGGAGGTGCAGTTGCCTGCTCTTACCACCTGGGGTCTGCCCGTCAGGAAGTCCAAGACCCACTGGCAGAGGTCATAGTTCAAGCCCAGGTCCCTGAGCCTGGCTATGAGTTTGGAGGGGACTATGGTATTGAATGCTGAGCTGTAGTCGATGAACAGCATTCTCACATAGTTCCCCTGCCTCTTGTCCAGGTGTGATGCTGCTGTGTGCAGCACATGGGCTATGGCGTCCTCCGTGGACCTGTTGGGGCGATATGCAAATTGCAGAGGGTCCAGGTTGATGGGGAGGGAGGAACAGATGTAGCCCTTCACTAGCTTCTCAAAGCACTTCATGGCTATGGAGGTGAGGGCTACAGGGCGGTAGTCGTTGAGGCAAGCGGGCGTATATTTTTTGGGTACAGGGATGATGGTGGACTTCTTCAGACAGGTGGGGATGACAGCCTGTTCCAAGGACAGGTTGAAGATGTCAGTGAATACCGGGGCCAGTTGGTCGGCACAGACTTTTAGGACGCGGCCGGGGATGCCGTCCGGTCCTGCTGCCTTCCTGATATTCACTTTTTTAAAGATCCGTCTCACCTCATGCTCTGTTACCCTGAACACTGAGTCTCCATCAGCAGACCCCCCCCCCCCCATTGCCGTGGTTTGTAGGCTGGTGTTTTTATTCACAGCCTCAAACCTCGCATAGAAGGAATTGAGATCATTTGCTAAGGAGATGTCATTGTTCAGTTTGAGGGAGGTGCCTTTGTAATCTGTCATTGTTCTGAGGCCCTGCCACATGCCTCTAGAGTCAGCCTGTTCGAACTGAAGTTCAACTTTATCCCTGTAACGCCGTTTTGCCTCTTTTACTGCTCTCCTGACGTTGTATCTTGCCATCTTGTGTTCTTCCATGTTGCCTGTCTCCAGCCCGGTGTTGTATGCTGATGTGCGCACTTTCAGAGCCTCACGGACGGTTTTGTCTACCCAGGGCTTTTGATTTGGGTAGATTTTAATTGTGGTGGAGGGGATTGTTTCTTCTACCAGAGTACAGACATAGTCAAGCACCGTTTCAGTGTATTCGTTAATATTGGCTGTGTTATCACGGAATACACTCCAGTCTGTGCATTCAAGTGCAGCTTGGAGTGACTCCTCTGACGTCACGGCCCAACGCTTAACCTCTCGCGAGACCACCGGCGTTCGCTTGAGACTTTGTTTATACTTTGGCAAAAGGAATATGGCGGCGTGATCGGACTTACCGAATGGACTAAGAGCCTGTGACTTATACCCATTCTTAAATTGCGAGTATACATGGTCTAATATGTTCTCGCCTCTGGTGGGACAGGTCACATGCTGATAGAAATTCGGCAACACCTTTTTAAGACGCGTGCTGTTGAAATCACCCAGAACCACAATGGCAGCATCAACGCTAGCTATCTGTTGTTTGTTTACCTCGTCGTGAAGTTTTGAAAGTGCGACCCCAGTGTTCGCGTGTGGTGGAATGTACACTCCGATGAGGATGATGGACGTTAACTCTCTTGGGAGGAAGAAGGGTCGACATTTTATCGTGATAAACTCCAGGTCTGGGGAGCAGTGGTTAGACAGTTCCTTTGCGTTTCCTAAATCGCACCACTCCTTGTTTATCATGAAGGCAATGCCGCCTCCTTTCTTCTTTAGTGACTCTTCTGCCGTCCGGTCCTTGCGGAGGACGAAGAAGTGGTCTGCCGGTTCTATTGCGTGATTCGGGACATCTGGACTCAGCCAAGTTTCTGTGAAACAGAGGACGTTACAATCCCGAATGTCCCTCTGGAATTGGATCCGTGCTCTGATGTCGTCCAGTTTATTTCCTATCGATTGCACATTGGCCAACAATATGCTGGGCAATGTGGTTCTGTGTCATTTGGACCTCAGTCTGTTCCGGACCCCGGCTCTCTTCCCTCGTCGTCGTGGCGTCTCCTGGCTTTGGCCACGGTTTGGATCATTGTACTGATGAGGCTGCCACGGTAAGTCTTCACAGGGATGGGTGCTCTGCAAACAAACTATGAACATGTATACACTATTTAGACACCTACAAGCTGACCTTATTGCATACATACTATGTACACAGTGGTTACACATTTGTGTTTACATTCTACAATATTACACTTTACAGTACCATGCATGCACTCACTTACACTACTGATGTCACTGACTTTATACTCTACTGTTAGCAGTGTTAATTTTGGCAGCTATTTTCATTTTAGTTTTAGTCTTAGTCATGTGTCAAGTGCTCCTTTTTCGTTTTCATCATATTTAGTCATCTTCATTTATTTTTCGTTTAGTCAGTTTTAGTCAACTAAATGTCTGAGCATTTTAGTCTTAGTCAGTTTTTGTCTCAATTTTGTCTTTTTTGTTTTAGTCTAGATTTAGTCGACGAAAACGGATGACATTTTTGTCTATTTTTAGTTAATGGAAAAAAACTTGTCAGAAGTCAGAAATAGTCAACATGGAACATATTCTGATTTAAATTGCGTATTTATTTTTTAACCTAGGGGAATCTGAGTCGGCGGCACAAGTGATACACAGGAAGCGTGTATGCTTTCTACAACGCAGTTGCGTTTCCGGGTTGCTCTGATTGGCCGTTTTTTTTCATTGAATAGTTTATTGGTTTAGAATGGAAAATCACACATATACATTTGATCACAATATGAAACAGGTATACATTTTCTCCATTTACCAATAGGATTTCATAAAACACAATAAAGCCATAGGCTTGTTTCCATTGTGGTCCTTCATCATTGGTGTCAGTGGATTTATGTACTGGTGTGTGGACGTGGGTGTTTGTAGTGTCTGTATGTCAGGATGTGTGGTATAAAAACAAAAAAATACATACAATAATATTCCATTTTATAGACAATAAAAGAATAAAAAAGGAACAACACATATTAAAAACCCTTTGTTCACTACTCCCAGCTTCTGCTACTTATGATCCACCTCTTTATAGCTAATTTAAAAGTGGAGAAGGGGCTTATGGTCTTCAACTCCATTGGTAGGCTATTCCATTGTACTGCTGCTGAATATAGGAATGCGTTTTGGCCTATTTTCCTATTGCATCTCACTGGGACGATGTCTGTAGGGCTCCCCCTGGTGGCGTGTCCGTGTACATCCCTTACCATGTTAAATATCCACTGAGGTACTGAGGGACAGTATTCCCGAGTATCCTATGTGTTATGTTAAGTTTTATTTGAGAGACCCTCTCCTCAACCCTGAGCCATTTGAGGCTGTTAAAATGTGTCTGTGTAAGGTGAGTCCTGGGATGGAGTTTTAAAATCATTCTAACTAATTTGTTCTGAGCTGTCTGTATAGCCTACCTTTCAGTGCTACTGTGATGCCAGTGTACCAGGAGGAGCATGCATAGTCATAATGACATTGGATCAGTGCCCCTGCCAGGACTTCCATTGCTGACCTGTTAATATAGGTGGACACTCTACAGAGAAATTTTATTCTCTGATTGATCTTTGTGACCACCTTTTGTGCCATGCTCACCCCTGATAAGGTGTTGTCCAAAATACATCCTAAGTATGTGACTTCCTCTTTTGCTGTTACCTCAATATCTCCTACCACTACCTTGAACCCAGGAGACCTCTTAAGTCGTATGGCTGAGCCAAAAAGGATAGCTTCGGTTTTACCCAGGTGTAGGGATAACCTGTTTTCGACCAGCCAATGACTGATCGTGACAAGCTCTAGACTGAGTAACCTCTCTACTTCTCTTTTGTCCTGATGGGAGACCATGAGTGCAGCATCGTCCGCAAATAAAAACAGTTTACAATCACATGCAGTTTTCATGTCATTGACATATAAAAGAAATAAAATTGGTCCTAAAATACTTCCTTGCGGCACCCCGCACGTCTGTTGGAGTGAGGAGGATATGGTCCCATTAATTTCCACTACTTGTTTCCTGCCTCTCAGATAAGACTCCATCCACCTTAAGGATATACTGTTAAAACCCATAGCCTTCAGTTTATATAAAAGTATGTCGTGGTTAACAGTGTCAAAGGCTTTTTGTAAGTCTATTAAAACCATCCCACAGAATTGACCTTTGTCCACCTCTGTTCTAATTTGGTCTGTCAGATATAATAAACATGTGTCTGTGGAATATGATGTTCTAAATCCAGACTGGAGCTCGTACAACAGGTTGTTTGTAGAGAGGTATTCGTTTATTTGATCATTATGATCCTTTCTATGACTTTGGATATCGCACTAAGAATCGACACAGGCCTATAGTTCCCGGGGTCTAATTTATTGCCTTTTTTGTAAAGCGGAATGACTCTGGCTTGTTTGAGATCATAGGGAAACTGTCCTTGACCGATAGATAGATTTACAATGTGTGTTAAGCCGGAGGCGATGGACTCTGCTGCATCCCTAAGAAATCTAGCAGGTATCTTGTCCTGTCCTGTTGCCTTGTTAGGATTGAGCGCCCTCAGTTTTTTCAAAACTGTGTCCTCAGTCACACTCGCAAAGGAGAAGGAATCTGTCTGGATACCTTTCTGTTTGTAGTACTCCACTACCTGTTTTTCCCCATACATGTCAGTTGTACTTGGCAGTCTCTTAACTAGGGTATTCGCTATGGTGTTAAAAAACGTATTTAGACAATTAGCTATGTTCTTATTGCCTGTAAACCCCGCTGACCCCATGTGACCCTACGCTATTACGCCCCCCTTATCTGACGCTCTACAGCTCTCCGTAACTTCCTCGCAGAACAGCTGCTTCCGTATTTATAATATTGGAAACGGCGCGCTGTGATAACAACATTAACGAGCGCTGTGATAACAACATTAACGAGACTCTCGTTGTGTCTATTCTGCTAACGCTAACGTTACCTCTCATTGTGTCTATTCTACAAGCTTTAACGTTACCTAGGCTCTCGTGTCTATCTGCTAACGTTCTCGCGTCTATCTGCTAACGTTAGCATTAGGTAATAACTAGGGATGTCCGATATCATCGGCCTACCGATATTATCGGCCGATATCGGCATTAAAATGTGATATCGGAAAATATCGGTATCTGTTTAAAAAAAATATTAATTTGTTACATTTCTATAACCTTTATTTACCCAGGCAAGCAAGTAAGAACAAATTCTGATTTTATTTACTGTCAAAAGTATGCATAATGTTGTGTTAATTCCACAACAAGAAATATGTAATGTTAATTACCTGAAATTATTCCATTTTTGGGGGGGGAAACCCTGCATATATCGGTATCGGTTGATATCGGTATTGGAAATTAAGAGTTGGACAATATCGGTATATCAGTATCGGTAAAAAAGCCAATATCGAGCATCCCTAGTAATAACCGGTTTAAAATGGATGGTGATTACCTCACGTTGTGTCTATTCTACTAGCATTAACGTTATTAGTACAAACAATCAAACCAAAACATTGACATCTAACTTATCTTTAGATATTTACTCAACCTCTAATGTCTAACTATGTATGAACACAACACTCTAACTTAATATCTTTAGCTAATAAAGTACTCAACTTCTACTGTCTTTAACTATGAATGAACACAACACTCTAACTCACCATCTTTAGATAATAAAGTACCCAACCTCTACTGTCTTTAACTATGAACAAACACAACACTCTAACTTACCATCTTTAGATAATAAAGTACTCAACCGCTACTGTCTTTAACTATGAACAATAAAGGAATATCTTATCTTATCTTTCACTACAACACTACAGAAGGTTAACCCTTCACTACCACACTACAGACGGTTTAGTGAAAGCAAAGGGTTAACCGTCTAGTGGTTACACCTTTGTTGTGTGGCAGTGAAAGGGTTAAGCTGGATTGTCACAGTGAAAGGGTTAACCACTTGGTAGTGAAAGGGTTAACCTGTATTGTCGCAGTGAAAGGGTTAACCATTTGGTAGTGAAAGGGTTAAAGGAATGTTCTCCCAGCAGAATGCCAGCAGGAGCTGCAGCCTCAGTAAGAGACACAGGGACTGTTCTGCAGAGCTGAGTGATGTTTATGGTGGACATTTAGAATATTCCTTCAGAAATTGCTGTACAAGTAGAGCACAACACTCTAACTCACCATCTTTAGATAATAAAGTACTCAACCTCTACTGTCTTTAACTATGAACAAACACAACACTCTAACTTACCATCTTTAGATAATAAAGTACTCAACCGCTACTGTCTTTAACTATGAACAATAAAGGGGCGGCTACGTGGCGCAGTGGGCAAGGCGCTCGCAACGAATGCTGGAGACTAGGCTCGAACAGGATGCCTCCTGTTCGAGCCCCACTCTCCACATTGCTTTCAGTTTAGCTGGTCGTCCACAGTAATACACATTGGCCGTATTACAGGGAGGGAAACTGAAGGGTGGGGATTGGGCGTTGTGGACAGAGACTCCTACAGGTCGGTTGGTGTGCCTGCGCAGTAGAATCAAGAAGCGACGGGGGCGGGGCCCCTCCAAAGCCCAGACCCCCGACGCTGAAAGATCGAGCCGCGCAGGTGAAAAGATGCGACGGCTGTTACCTCCAGTATCGGAGGGGACTCGTGCTATGTATAACTTAGTCCACATTGCAGCCGGCTTGTGGGAGGCAAGAAACAACGTTCAAAGACAGGGGAGGGTTGAATTGGACGATATGAAAAATTGGGATGAGAGAAAAAATTTAAAAATGGGAGAAAAAGTGGATAAAAAAAAACTATGAACAATAAAGGAATATCTTATCTTATCTTTCACTACCACACTACAGAAGGTTAACCTTTCACTACCACACTATAGACGGTTTAGTGAAAGCAAAGGGTTAACCGTCTAGTGGTTATGAAAGGGTTAACACCTTTGTTGTGTGGCAGTGAAAGGGTTAACCTGGATTGTCACAGTGAAAGGGTTAACCACTTGGTAGTGAAAGGGTTAACCTGTATTGTCGCAGTGAAAGGGTTAACCCTTTGGTAGTGAAAGGGTTAAAGGAATGTTCTCCCAGCAGAATGCCAGCAGGAGCTGCAGCCTCAGTAAGAGACACAGGGACTGTTCTGCAGAGCTGAGTGATGTTTATGGTGGACATTTAGAATATCATATTCTTTCCTTCAGAAATTGCTGTACAAGTAGAGGTTGAGTACTTTATTATCTAAAGATGGTAATTAGAGTGTTGTGTTTGTTCATAGTTAAAGACAGTAGAGGTTGAGTACTTTATTAGCTAAAGATGTTAAGTTAGAGTGTTGTGTTCATTCATAGTTAGACATTAGAGGTTGAGTAAATATCTAAAGATAAATTAGATGTCAATGTTTCAAGTTTTCAAGTTTCAAGTTTCTTTAATAGTTGTCATACAGAAGTACAGAATACTTTTATACAAAATGCTTCTTACTGTTACGCTCCAGAGACTGTGCAAGACAAGATAAGTATGAAATAAAATAACATAGTATAGCATGTAAATTAGAAGTAAAAAAATGAGGTCACAGTGTTCAGTATAGACATATGTACAATGTTCGATGCAGAATAGACGTAACTGAGTTACCATATAATATACAATACTGTGTAGTGTACTAATATACAATACTATATAGTGCAAGGCAGAAATAGGATGAGGTGCAATTTAGGTACAATTTACAGTAGGTGTACGAGTTGTAGTGCAAATCCTTTATCAATAAATATAAAGTGTGTTTGTGTGATCTAAAGTGTGGAGAGTGGGTGCTGCAGTGTGTTGTTTGTTTAAGTGAGTGTGTGCGTGTGGGTGTGTGTGCTGTGTGCATTTGATGGTTGTTGCATAGTGTTTATTGTTCGTTTAGCAGCCTGATGGCCTGGGGATAGAAGCTACTTCTGAGTCTTTCTGTGCTCGCCTTAAGACTCCGGTATCGCTTGCCTGACCGCAGCAGTTCAAAGAGGCAGTTGTTCGGGTGGCTCGAGTCCTTAATAATTCTCTTAGCCTTCCCCTTGCACCGCTTGTTGTAAATGTTCTGGAGGGTGGGAAGCCCCCCTCCAATTGTGCGTTCGGCTGAACGTGTCACTCTTTGTAGTCTGCTACGGTCTTGTGCAGTGCTATTCCCAAACCAGGAGGTGATGTTGCCAGTCAGGATGCTCTCTATTGTACATGAGTAGAAGTTCCTAAGGATCTTCTGACTGACTTGGAACTTCCTTAGGCGCCTGAGGAAGTAGAGGCGTTGTCGTGCCTTCTTCACAACACTGTCAATGTGTGTGGTTTTGGTTTGATTGTTTGTACTATTAACGTTAATGCTAGTAGAATAGACACAACGTGAGGTAATCACCATCCATTTTAAACCGGTTATTACCTAATGCTAACGTTAGCAGATAGACGCGAGAACGTTAGCAGATAGACACGAGAGCCTAGGTAACGTTAAAGCTTGTAGAATAGACACAATGGAGAGTCTCGTTAATGTTGTTATCACAGCGCTCGTTAATGTTGTTATCACAGCGTGGCGTTTCCAATATTATAAATACGGAAGCAGCTGTTCTGCGAGGAAGTTACGGAGAGCTGTAGAGCGTCAGATAAGGGGGGCGTAATAGTGTAGGGTCACATGGGGTCAGCGGCCAATCAGAGAAACCTGGAAACGCAACTGCGTTGTAGAAAGTATACACGCACACAGGAAGGGTGCGCTGTCGATCTGTGAATGGAGAAATAACTTATGTAATAAGACACATTATCTTTTCTTGCCTTGCTTTCACTACCACACTACAGACTGTTAACCCCTTTCACCCCCTATTCATAATTCATGCAAGTACTCAATCTGGGAAAACATTACTTGTGCCCATCCGTGCCGGGTATGTCTGTCTCTGTGATGCTCAGATCGAGGTGGGCATGGATCAGAGGAAGCTGACCGGCTGGCTGCACGCCATGACGGAGACCACGGTGTCGGTGCAGATCCCACGTTTCCGTGTGGAAGACGGCTTCAGTTAGAGTTAGAGGTGGTCTAGGTCTGGTTAGGGGTTAGAGTTAGAGGTGGTCTAGGTCTGGTTATACTGATCCGATACCAGTGCATACATTAAAAAAAAGAAAAAAATTATTATATTATATAGATTATAAAACTTTTTTTTCTTTTCTTTTTTACAGCTACTGTTTTATATATACTGTTTTTTAGTAATAACTAGAAAGTAATGGTATTTATTCAACAACAGGTGATTGTATCTTTTAGTATTAGTATCATTAATTGACAACTATGTTCAATGAGTTCACCCACGGAAAGGTTGTTGGCACATTGGTTCCGCACGGACGTTACACGTCCTATCCAGTCGGCTCCGTTTAGGTTAGCTAGTAGCAGAGGCTCTGTTGTGATTTTTAATGCAAAATAAATATTCAACATTCTCTTTTGAGACTCCGCCTCAGACTCTTATCATTTGGCACTAAAAGCTAAACATTGTCACCGGTATGGCTGTCCGCAACATGTCATTAATTGTGTGCAAAAGGTCAATCAGTGACCACGTTAGCGTGAGCTAGGTTAGCCACTAGTTAACACGAGCTAGATGGAAATACAAGCAATGTAACGTTACTGGTGAAAAAGTGATTTACCTTGGAATACTCCTTTGCCAATTTGCTGTACTTTGCTTGCAGGTCTGCAGCTGGATTATGAATAGTCCCAACTTTAGCCAAGGTAACGTTAAGCGAAAACTAGCTTTTCAAATAGCTCTTCAGCTAATGCTAATAACAGAGCTACCCGTCATACTGCTGTCGGGACGATGGCAATAAGAAAAGTTATAATTATTTTGTTTCGTCTTGTTTTAGTCAACAATATCAACATACATGAAGAGAAATTTCGTCCTGGTTTTTGTAAATTACATTTTTGTGTCCTCAGTTGTGGTCAACGATATTTAATTAACTATTTAGTCATGTTAGCGTCACATGGTCTTCAATAACGTGACGTCACAGCAAAAAAAAACCTTCGTTGACGAACATCTTTCGTCACAATTTTTGTTGACTTAAGTTCTTTAATGATCTATTTATGTTTTTTATGTTATTTAAATAAATAATTTGTTAATTGACTTTGGTTGTCTGCGTCTCCCTCTTTGACGACAATACGATGCAATAAAATATGTACAAGGTGGTCACTATGCCCACAGCTAACAAACAATGAACATTGCACTATTTAGACACTTACAAGCTGGCCTTATTGCATACATACAGTACAGTACGTACAGTGCAATGAACTATGTACAAGGTGGTTACTACTACACCCACAGCAAACAAACTGTGCACATACATTATTTAGATACACCTCTCAGCTGGCCATAAGGCATGCGTGCAATGTAAGTCCACAGTAAACAAGTTCTGTACAACAATACATAATTGGGCCCCACACGACAAGTGAGAGATGAACCAGCCCACCAGACGCAGAGATGGCTGAAAAGGTAGACAGATGTCACCCTGACTGGGGGGACAAAATGGAATAGGCCTCAATCCTACAGGGGTACTTGCTGCCAGGCTGACATGTTCTATGACAACAGAGGTGACATGGGAGTAGAGTTGCAAGTTCTCATTTGATTTGGCTGGAGCTGGAGTTTGAGTGGGGGTGAAAAACAGACCTCTTGCAGCTGATGCAGCGCTGACAAGGATAGTGTCTCCCCTCTCTTGCGTTAATTGCTCATCTCCCGAATATCATTTTTCAGAATCCACTTCACAACTGAGTGTCTGCTGCTGTACCCGTACACACAAATCAAAAAGGAGCTGCAGGGATGTTGTTGAACAGTGGGGTAGGATCGCTGTAGACTCTACAGAGGGCATTCTCTTCTGTCTCCGACTCCCTTATCACCTGGCAGCACACGTCCTCTCTTAAAGGGGAACTAGCCCTGTGTTGTTCCTATGCTTTACGGTCCGCATGTATGAATGAACATGAACAACTCTCTCCCAAATTCAAATACGGGAATGCTCCAATTCTAAATTGTGATGTCATCAAGTGTGAAGTCTGGAGCTGCTCTATAGATGATGAATTGGGAAAGGTGGTAAGGATGACACGCCTGGGAATTGTGTGAGTATAGGTGTGCATTTTCTGTTTCAGAACTGAGAACGCTACAATAGAATTACAACTAATTTGGTTATTAAAAAAAATACAAATAAAAGAAAACCTTTTGTGGGTCCACAAAATCCGTCTCCCATTCATTGTCAATGGAACAGCTCCAGACTTTATACTTGATGACAAATCTGATTATTGATTCTCTGGTTTCTGGCTTTAGGAGAGAGTAGCTCAAATATTGATTGAACTTTCTTAGGCCATGGAAATAACATATCGGAATTCTTCATTTGGGTGGTGTGTTGTGCTTTGTACAACGTTCCTTCAGTGTTCACTTTTTTAAATGTTGTTTTTTAAATGTTGTCCTCTTCTAGTCTCTTGGTCACCTGAACAAGAGGATTCCTCCCAGAACAAACCATCTTCTTGAAGACCTGAAGATCTGAACATAAAGATGCTGCATTTGTCCAGGCCCTCAAAAGCAGCATCAATTGCCATGTGTAGTAGCGAATGAAGCAGCAGGATCAGTTGCCATGTGCAGTAGTGAATGAAGCAGCAGGATCAGTTGCCATGTGCAGTAGTGAATGAAGCAGCAGCATCAGTTGCCATGTGCAGTAGTGAATGAAGCAGCAGCATCAGTTGCCATGTGCAGTAGTGAATGAAGCAGCAGGATCAGTTGCCATGTGCAGTAGTGAATGATGCAGCAGCATCAGTTGCCATGTGCAGTAGTGAATAATGCAGCAGCATCAGTTGCCATGTGCAGTAGTGAATGAAGCAGCAGCATCAGTTGCCATGTGCAGTAGTGAATAATGCAGCAGGATCAGTTGCCATGTGCAGTAGTGAATAATGCAGCAGGATCAGTTGCCATGTGCAGTAGTGAATAATGCAGCAGGATCAGTTGCCATGTGCAGTAGTGAATAATGCAGCAGCATCAGTTGCCATGTGCAGTAGTGAATAATGCAGCAGGATCAGTTGCCATGTGCAGTAGTGAATAATGCAGCAGCATCAGTTGCCATGTGCAGTAGTGAATAATGCAGCAGCATCAGTTGCCATGTGCAGTAGTGAATGAAGCAGCAGCATCAATTGCCATGTGCAGTAGTGAATAATGCAGCAGGATCAGTTGCCATGTGCAGTAGTGAATAATGCAGCAGGATCAGTTGCCATGTGCAGTAGTGAATAATGCAGCAGCATCAGTTGCCATGTGCAGTAGTGAATAATGCAGCAGGATCAGTTGCCATGTGCAGTAGTGAATGATGCAGCAGCATCAGTTGCCATGTGCAGTAGTGAATAATGCAGCAGGATCAGTTGCCATGTGCAGTAGTGAATAATGCAGCAGGATCAGTTGCCATGTGCAGTAGTGAATAATGCAGCAGCATCAGTTGCCATGTGCAGTAGTGAATGATGCAGCAGCATCAGTTGCCATGTGCAGTAGTGAATAATGCAGCAGGATCAGTTGCCATGTGCAGTAGTGAATGATGCAGCAGCATCAGTTGCCATGTGCAGTAGTGAATAATGCAGCAGGATCAGTTGCCATGTGCAGTAGTGAACAGGGCTGGGTCGTAATACATGTACTTTGGATTACGTAATCAGATTACAAAAAATAAGTAATATAATCAGCCCTGATTATATGATTCGTATACAGTATGTTCCCCATTTTAAATACAGACCCCTGCCGTCCCAATCCACAGCTCATCTTTTGACCACCTTCTTCCCTCCCCACTCCGGCTAGTCTGAGAGCCACACAATGGCGGTGATCTGAGCCAGCCCATTTCCAATTGGGCTGTTTCTACTAGCACAAAAGACAGGTACACTTACACATACAGTACCCCCTCAACCTCCCTTCCATTGTCAGACAAATGGCCAGTAAGGAGGCTCGGTTGTAAGGGATGTAAATCAGATGACTGTCTCACCGCACCTTGTATAGTGAAGCTAATTCCCAGACAGGAAGAAAGTCTAGATCGACTTCCAATTACAACCTCAGGATAGAGAAGACACCCTGTCGTCCTCCTCCTCCTTCTCTTCATCACTTCAATTAAGGTGTCCACCAACAGCAAATGAGACATTGGTCTCACTGGGTTCCCCTGGGTAAATTAAAATAAAATAATAAGAGCTTTTTATGCCTTCAAAGGAAACATCAAGTTGGACATCTCAAATCTGTCTCAAAATATTGGACTCTGTCATATAATCAATTTCCCTCTATGGTTGTGAGATCTAGGGTCCACTTGCCAACCAACTAAATGGACAAACACCAAATTGAGACTCAAAGACAAAGGTCCACATGGTCTGACACACAGGGGTTTCTCTGCCCTGTAAGGCTCACAGTTGCAAAATATACCTAATTTACATAGTAAATGGGTCCTAATGTTTATCTTTGCAATGTTATTGGGTACTAGGTAGTAATGTGTTTATAGATCTGGCCATCTGGCCATGAACTCACACAACCTACAAACTGTCCTTCAAGCATTGTTTTATTGGACTGGATTTGGCAAGATTGTAAGTAAAATGCCCTAATTATTCAGTGTGTGTGATTATTACAATGTTTATAACATGCAGGTGAGTTTCCTTCTCATTTAGCCTAGCATATCTAACGTCACCCAGCTATGGTTTTTGTGTCCTTTATCAAACCCCTGCAGCTAGAAATTAGTAGATAATTCACTTTGGTCGCCAGGCTTATATTCACAATAAACCATCCCATGCCAGCTCTATTTGTCTATGGAGAAGTTCCCCTTCTTTGCAGGGCTATAACTTTTTAAATTGTATTTCTAAATTGACATTACTCTATGGCCCATTCAACGTCAAGTATCTATTGTTCAGGGTGTAGCAACGTTATACTTTTTCATTCACATATTCATACTAAAATACGGTCTAAAGTATAAGTATGTTTTTATCGTTTTCTGCAGCATTCTCCAGAACGTGATTTATAGCCCTAAATGCATTATATTGATGATCAAATACAGTTTGATAGCGATCTGCGCGAGATAAAAAATTTCAAATGGACGTGCTTCTAGAAGTTACTACTTATCTCTTATCTACTTATCTACTTATCTTAACTCTTTTGAGTCAAAGAAAGCACATTTTCACTTGTTATTTTTGCTCGTATAATCCACCCTCTTGTGCAGCATGGACATGGCACTGTATATTGGCATAAGACTTTTGGAAAAACAGATACATTTGAACAAAATGTTATTCTACGGCCCCATAACGTTATCAATATTATTATCAATATGAATACCATCCAATGGTTTGACTCAACAATGTGTTTAAAAGTCAGTCACAACAACTCAATTGGCAAGATCTGGAGCGGAGGGCACAAGACCGAAGAGGATGGAGGAGCTTCGTCGATGGCCTATGTTCCTTTGGGAATTTAAAGGCCTAAGTAAGTAAGTAAGTTGATTAAAATGATCCCCAACCCCAACTGATGCCAATGAAATGTATTATCAGTGTTACATTAAAAAAAAAAAAGTATGAGTAATATGATAAAACATATTATTTCTAATGATTTGAAATGACAAAATGACACTAAGGCAGGCCTAGGACCCAGAGACTTCAGGACCCAGAGTCTTCAGGAGCCAGAGACGTCGGCAGACTCAACAAGCAAGGCCTGAACAATGTATGAACAACATTTCCCAAACCAAGCTAAACTCCCTGTTCTTCGATTTCATTGTGAAGGATGTCCAGTCATTCTCTCTACTGGAACAGCCTGCGTTCAGGGAATTAATTGAGGGCATACGTGGCGGGAATGATTGTAATGACCTGAAAGACACTGATGGCTCGGCTTGATAAGGCATTCACCCACATGAAAGAAGAACTTAAAGCCAAGCTAGACAAAGTACAGTCAGTGGATACAACAGCTCATATCTGGACAGCTTTCAATAGGAGCTTTTTGGGGATGCATTCTTGCTGAAGAGACAGATCTCTATCTACCCCGCCACCAGAGATGTGCATCACTCACACACAATGAATATGATGGCCTCCAAGGATCTTGTGAAAGCTTTGCCACTGGGGCTAATGCGCAAAGTGTACTACAGTGTAATGGGCAAATGCTCAGCCTTATGGAACAAGGCCCACGATCACCATTGGCTGCTGAAACCGTGGAAGACAAGGAAGATTTGACTCAATGTTCCATGTGTCACTTGCTGGAACTCATGCAATGCAAAAGGTTATGTCTTTGGGGGAAGTTTGTGACCAGTTGGAGATTGCCAGGATGCTTTCCCATGAGATTGCCTTTTTGAAACAATATGCTGAGGTCTTGAAGCCACTCACCATCACTCTTGAGGAGAAAGAAATGCTGATCCCCACACTAATAACTAAGAAAGTCGAAGAAGAAAGCCATAAGAGAGCTTTTTCTCTGATGTCATTGGCACCCTCCTGGCAGCAATAGACACACGCTTTGCACAGTTGGTCAACAGTCAGGATGAAGAAATTGCACCAGTAACTATCCCACAGTTCCTTTTGTGGTGCCTGGAAGAAGCTGAAAGAGAGGAAATGCATGCAATCTTGGTGTTAGAGGCAACACGCCTGGATCGTGTTGCTGATGAAGTCCGGGTGAAGTGGCTCTTCCTTAAATCCAACACCATCTTACCCTCGATTGCACCTGTTTAACTGCTCTTCAGCCATGGTGGCAACATCTTTACCCCCAAGAGGAACTGCTTGGACACAGGACCGTAGCCAGGGTTTAGAAAAATTAGGGAGGTCCATTTATTTTTTTGGCCCAGACCGGTCCACCATAATCGGTCGGACACCACCCACCAGTACACCATCCTTGCGGTCCCCTTAAATATGCGTTCCTACTGTACTATTCCCCCAAACCACTACAAAGCTGGGTAGTAAGTGCCATGGACGAGTGGACCAGTGTACTCACTCGCTCTTGGCTGAATCTTGTTTTGGGTGGTGATGTAAAAACACCTGCATCATAGCAGGCTCAGGATGGGCAAAGTAGTCTATAGCCTGTTCATCCCTGTCTCTCTCCTCGACCACAACCTGGCTTGACTAGACATAAGGAGAGAGAGAGATGATTACAATTAAATGGTACATTCAGGTCCAGAATTGTTGGACTTCCTTGACAAAGATGTGCAAAAAGCTGTACAATTTAAGCAATACCATTCTGGTAATGAGCAAATAGTTGTTTATTCAATTAATGCATGGAGCTGTTCCATCTTATTTCATTTGATACTAACTACTCAGTTCATACAGATTTTCAAGTATCCAAATATCAATGATGAATATTGCATAAGGTTTACACAGTTAATAGATCACCTTTTTGTTTTATATTCATGTTCAGAGAGGAGTAATAGTTAGATCTTTGTATGTGTGATTTATATAGCAATTAAATCAATGGTGTGCTTGTTTGTTTGGGGAGTTTGACCTACAGTTAATGTGCCTACCACGTGAAGGTGCATGCTCAATGGACAGCACAAAAAATATTTGTGTAGGTGGAGACTAGAACTACCACATATAGTAATAAGTTATAAGAGTAAGTAATCCATACCATATATATCCTAATAGTTACCTTATTACCATACTTGGCTGAAAATAAACTTTGCTGCATGTTGTGAATGTGTTTTTCCCTGTAGGCTAATACATAAGTAGGCATACATTTTTGCAGTTGAAAGAAAAATTGCAGTTGAGTAGGCTATATGTGCTGTGTTTTTAGGTCTTCCATCGA
This sequence comes from Notolepis coatsorum, assembly GCF_963971535.1. Lineage (NCBI taxonomy): Eukaryota > Metazoa > Chordata > Actinopteri > Aulopiformes > Paralepididae > Notolepis > Notolepis coatsorum. The sequence goes on from NC_140180.1 coordinate 28,860,633, forward strand.
GGACCACCTTGGAAATAAGTGTTTTAATGAATGCTTTTAGGTGATATCTCCAGGAATACAAATTGGTCAAGATAATTTGTTTTTATGATGTGTTTTTAATTTCCAAATACAAATCTAATCAAATAAAAAAAGCTACAGGTGTTGTATATTATACAGCCTTTTCATGCATCTTTATCAAGGGAACCCTTATCCTAATGATTTTTTAAATAAGATTATGATGATACGATATGGACCTAGTAGTTGGGTCATCTGTGGCACTTGGACCAAAATCCAAAATGGCTGCCATGGAAGTTAACTTTTTTATGGTTTGACCTACAATGATGCACAATACATGGTACCAGCCCCCTCTCAGTCATGTACCAGCCCCCTATCAGTCATGTACCAGCCAGCCCCTTCTCAGTCATGTATACCAGCCCCCTCTCAGTCATGTACCAGCCCCCTCTCAGTCATCTACCAGCCCCCTCTCAGTCATGTACCACAGCCCCATCTCAGTCATGTACCAGCCCCCTCTCAGTCATGTACCAGCCCCCCTCTCAGTCATGTACCAGCCCCCTCTCAGTCATGTACCACAGCCCCCTCTCAGTCATGTACCAGCCCCCTCTCAGTCCTGTATACCAGCCCCCTCTCAGTCATGTACCAACCCCCTCTCAGTCATGTACCAGCCCCTTCTCAGTCATGTACCAGCCCCCTCTCAGTCATGTACCACAGCCCCCTCTCAGTCATGTACCACAGCCCCCTCTCAGTCATGTACCACAGCCCCATCTCAGTCATGTACCAGCCCCCCTCTCAGTCATGTACCTGCACAACTGGTGGGGGGGTGCTTAGTAAGAGATGTGATTGGGCCAGCCCCGTGTCAGTCAGTACCAATGGGGCGCTGTCCCAGCCTAGTAGTGGGCCGGTCGTTGACCAAGCGTTAAAAAAAAAAACTTTGGTCGCCAAAAACGCCTTACCACGTCATTCCCCGCCATGCTCATTCTGCCAAAGACGCCGTACCACGTCTTTGAGATCAATATTTCAAAAATCTGTGATCGCAATCATATTTCTCCCCCAGAGACTTGAGATCTACTGTTGATCCCCTCTCAACTCTCCAACGGTTCAAGAGCGCCATCTGGTGGCCGATCGGCGGATCGCCCAAACCGGAAACAGGAAACGGAAGCTGGTGCTCATTCCAATTCGGTCCAATCACTCGCTAATAGTCCCAGGACTCGAGCTAGACACAATGGATAGCAATCCGTTACCAATAACTCGATAAACAACATGATTTGGACATATATAATATTATACAACCTGGAGATGGATCGCATATTTCTACATCCCATAATAGGAATATTTCTGCTCCACGCTCATCGCCCAACGCTACGAGGAAGCTACGGTGAGATTCAGCGTTTTTTTTTAACGTGTTCAATATAAACTGCTCTGATGATCATATCACCCACACTAGATGAATCATCTAACGTTGGCCACGGAATTATAAACGACCCCCCCCCCCCCATCCGGTCAACATCAGATGATAAGTAATAACTTCTAGAAGCACGTCCATTTGAAATTTTTTATCTCGCGCAGATCGCTATCAAACTGTATTTGATCATCAATATAATGCATTTAGGGCTATAAATCACGTTCTGGAGAATGCTGCAGAAAACGATAAAAACATACTTATACTTTAGACCGTATTTTAGTATGAATATGTGAATGAAAAAGTATAACGTTGCTACACCCTGAACAATAGATACTTGACGTTGAATGGGCCATAGTAATGTCAATTTAGCAATACAATTTAAAAAGTTATAGCCCTGCAAAGAAGGGGAACTTCTCCATAGACAAATAGAGCTGGCATGGGATGGTTTATTGTGAATATAAGCCTGGCGACCAAAGTGTTAAAAAAATATATATATATATTTTGTATAATGTTTTTTTTATAAATGTTTTAATAGTTACAAATAGTTACAGAGGTCCAGACCTCGGTGACCTCATAGCTGGCTACGGCCAAAGTTGGACATTTTGTGCTCCTCTTGCAATACAACTCCACAAACAAACAAACTTGACAAACAAACATGTAGTAATGACTATACTCTGTCTCCAAGCTAATTGCTACTCAGTACCAATTTCTTTCTACATGTGGCCAGTTGACATTAAATAATTGTGTGTGTACATTTCGTAATTTTTTTAGAGAGGCAACTGTTTGTACGTGCCACATCTTGGATGTCAGCTAAAATAAATGACTGAATGTAAAATGTGCCTTCCCAGAAAAATGCTCTCTGTGGTAATATGTTATTGTTTGATGGCCAAAATAAATTTGTGAAACTGAGGCAACATCCTTGTCCTTATTCTCAGACTGTGCTCAGAGTGCTACCATATATCTTTGGATGTTCTTTTTTGAAGTACTGTATGTACTTAGGCACAGAGAGCCCCTTCTGGTACTTGGCAGACACATAGAAACCAAGCGCACAAAAAAGAAAGGGCACACATGCAAATAGGCAAACATTTTCCCCACTGCTGCTAGAACTCCATCCCAGGGGAAACACTGTAATGCATTTTCATTCAGTCAACTACTTACAACCAATCAAACAAAGTGCAAAGGCAAGCTAAAACACATTAGGATGGAAACAGCAGGTCTGCGCACCAATTACTAGATGTCAGATATGGCTATCCCAAAATAAAAAGTAAACAAACCCATTTACATTTATGTATTCCGAAACAATTTATTAGAACAACTGATAAACAAAGCTTTAAAATAATGAATTATTTATTTAAACAAAAGATAAAATACACACAGGATTTAAAACCCAATTGGGCCACAACCATCACATGCATTGCATTGTTTGCGGAATTATCACACAATAAAGTCAGAGACTTATTTCCATTGTGGTCCTCGTCTGTCACAGCAATAGTCGGCACAGGTAGGTCTCAGCAAGGTGCAGAAAACACATTACAACAACATTTCTGTCTTAACTCATTTGTTCTGGGATATTTGTCATTTATTCTTCCAGGCCTTCGGACCACTGGCAAATATTGAGCAACAGGCATGACTGAAATGGCTTTGGATAAGAACTGTTTTAAGGCACAATTGTCCAAAACTATTTAGATTCTTGCCATAATATATCAATAAAGATAATGGGAATATGTAGATTCTGTCAGAATATGACATAACCTATTCTGCGATCCATTGATACTGAATTCATCCAATACATGGAGCAGCCATGCGCCTAATTATTTCAGCACCAAGGACAGAAATATAATAGTCTAATTCAGCAGGACCCCTGCAACATGTTTTGCAATGTTTGGTATTATCATAATTCATTGCAAATACGTTTACATCTGCTTACTACTGTAAATTACCATAAACCTGGAATGTGAAACATCCAAGGGAAGCAACAGTTGTGATTGGATGATCAAGAAAAGAGAGCAGGGTTTGAGTTTGACGACTTATTGATGACCTTCTGGACATAATTAAACTATAAAGTGTGCTTGAGCACAGTTGCCTGCGAGGTGGTATATGCCCCAGAGCAGCGGTTCCCAAAATGGGTGCCACAGCACCCTGGTGTGCTGTGATAACTGTCCAGGGGTTCTGCACACATTCTGCTAATTTCACATTCTAATTCTACATAATATCTTTTACCACACAGCTTATAACAACATTTAAATACATGTCAAAACGAGTTTATAAATGCCCCATATCTTGTGTCTGTCTAGGCCAGGGGTCGGCAACCTGCGGCTCCGGAGCCGCATGCGGCTCTTTAGCCAATCAGCTGCGGCTCCCTGGCCCAAAAAAATTATATATATATATATATATATATATATATATATTATATATATATATATTTTAAGCTTTTATTTTAACTTTTTTTTTTTAGCTTTCTTTTTGTTCTCTTATTTTGGAGATCGATGTCATACAGTGACACTGAAATGAAAAAATATTTCATCAACTAAAATATTTAGTCAACTAAAATATTTCATCAACTAAAATATACAGTACGTCACACCCCGCGCCTCTCCCTGCCATCTGCAAGTGGCTAATCTTGAGTTTCCGACCCCCCAGTAAGCTAACCATGCGGATAAATCCAAAAAAAGGAAAGTCTGAGGAAAATAGAGGGTTTAATTCAGCGTGGACATATTCATTTGCTTTCACGACTAACGATGCAGGCTTACCTGTATGCCTGATATGTGGTGCGAAATTTGCGAACAGCGAAAATGTTTCTTTTTATTTTATAGATTTTCCACAAATAAGGGAAGGACTCGAATAGAGCTGCATAGTTCAGGGTTTTATTTCAAAGTAGGTCTACAGATGCCAATGTTTTTTTTCCTTTTCTGTGTTTTATTTCAAAGTAAACAAGCTGACACCTCAATGAACTCTGATCTTAAAGATATCTTTACCAACTTGAAATACCTTAAGGAGAAAGACATTAAATTGGACCTTAATTCTATCACGTTATCCGATTACTGGAGAAAAGGATACATTCCACGGGGCCTAAGAATCAAGAAATTCCCTTCATTTGGATCAAAGGACAATACTGATTTCAAAAAGAAATGGGAATCTATTCTTAATAAATGCTCGTCCGATTTAATGCTCCTACTGATAGAAGAAGCTACCAAAGATCGACAGATTGTTCAGCATGAAATTGAGGAAATGAACAAGAAGGTGGATACACTGAACAAAGACCTGGAAAAGGCTCCACTTGAAATCAAATTAACAGAACATTTGAACAAATTTGCAATGACACTCAAACAAGATAAGCTCCGGAAATTCCAGCGGGATGAAAAAGATTTTAAAGAGAACAATGTTTACTCATGGCACAGACCAGGGGCTGCCAACCCATGGCATAGACGCAAGGCTCAACACTTCCATGAACCCAAGCGCACACGTCCCCGCACTGTCTCCTTCAACTTCACCAGTGAAGAAGAAGACTCTGATGCCCTACGAAGGAACCCCGGAGTGGATTTTTTAGGAGAAGACCAATCTCTAACGAGCCAAGACAAGGACACACGGACACCCCACAAGGAAAACAGAGGAAGAGGACGAGGAGGGGGAGAAAGAAACCCGCATCGCAAATATCACACACGGAGCCAACAGAGGTAGTGATCAACTTGTCAGACGTACAGCTTACTGATGCGCAGAACAAGGTATTATCCAAAGGTCTCTCTTTCTCCTCGACCAATCTTCCCAATGACTTTGAATTAAAAACAGACTTGTTTTTCGCTTTTATAGGAATCTACACATTAAGGCATGGTATAAGCAGAATCCACAGTGTGTGTTTACCCCAGTTAGTCAAAATATTATTACTCCATGTACTCCTTTTAAGCCTAAATCATATTTTTGTCCATAATTTACTAAAAGTAAATTATGAAGTAAAGAAATTAACTAATAGCAAGACACATGTCCACCATAATTTGACTAAAACGAACGAGATGCCCTCAAAGAACTCTCAGATAATAGAAATATTGTCATTAAGAGAGCCGACAAGGGAGGAGCCATAGTAGTTTGGGGTGTAGAACAATACGTTAAAGAGGCGTCCCGACAACTTCAGGACACTACTTTTTATCTCCCTCTTACTTCTAACCCGTCAACTATATTAGCAGAAGAACTTAAAGACTTGCTAGTTAGGTCGAAAGAAGATAACCTTATCTCTGACCAAGAATTTAAGTTCTTATACAATGATAACCCTCGTATGGCCTCCTTCTATTTATTGCTTTTTTTTTTTTTATTTATTTATTTATTCTAAGATACATAAAAACCTTGCTGAACCACCGGGGAGACCAGTGATTTCAGGGAACGATAGCCTAACTGAGCCTATATCTAAATACGTAGATTTTTTTATTAAACCACTACTTCCAACGCTTCCAGCTTATTTACAGGACACTACAGATGTTCTCAATAAAATTAAAGAGCAAGGTAATATTGGACCAGGCACTTACTTGGCGACAATGGATGTAGAAGCCCTTTACACCAGTATTGCCCATGACCAAGGCATGACAGCCATGAGACATTTTTTAGATACTCGCACTGACTCACAGGACCCCCCTACAGATTTTTTGGTCGAACTAACCAAATTTACTTTACTTAATAATGTGTTTTTATTTCAGGACAAAATGTATCGACAGGTAAAAGGCTGTGCTATGGGTGCATGTTCTAGCCCTTCATATGCAGGCTTGTTTATGGGAAAATGGGAGGAGGACTATGTGTTCAACACTCAAAACGTATTTAAAGATAAGATCATCTGGTGGGCCAGATATATAGATGACATCATTATGTGGTGGAAAGGCACTATAGATGAATTGAAAGCTTTTCATAGTTATTTGAACAACACTAACCCAAATATAAAACTGTCTCTAGATTTTAGTCCTGATAAGATCCATTTTCTGGACTTAGAAATCACTAAAGACTTGAATGGTGACTTACATACGTCATTGTACAGGAAGTTAACGCATAAAAATACTATTTTACATGCAGAGAGCTTCCACCCCTCTACTTTGATTAACAATGTTCCGTACGGCCAATTTAAAAGAGTACGTAGAATTTGTGACAGTGAGGCTGATTTTAGAGAAAAGAGCGGAGAAATATATGATCGCTTTAGAGAACGTGGCTATACACATAATACTCTTAAAATAGCTATATCTGAAGCCGCTACTGTAGAACGCGACTCCCTCTTAAAAAGAAAGACACTGAAAGAGAAAACCTATAGGGTGTTTTTCTCTACCACTTATAGTACTAAAGCCCTTGCTGTTCGCAATATAATTAAAAAGAATTGGAGCTTGATCCAATGTGATGAGTCCCTGTCTAACATTTTCCCTGACCCGCCCCTCTGTACTTTTAGGAGAGCTCCCAATCTCGGAGATAAATTAGTACGAAGCCATCTACCGGCAGATGTCAAATCTACATGGCTACCTAAGCCTCCTATAGGAACGTATAGATGTGGTCACTGCAAACAATGTGATGTGGTGATAAGATCAAAAGCTTTTACCCACCCAGTTACAAAACAGACATATACTTCAAATGTTGGTCGTACGAAATGCCGTCTACTTGATCGACTGGCAGATCATAAATATGCTATTAAAACTAACAACATGGATTATGCAATGTGTAACTGAGGGGTACAATTCCCTGACTGTATTGATAAGTATGGTATCATTAAACCACTACCGCTTTATGTACTTTAATTACTGGCCATACAGTACATGATATCTAAATATAATGAACACTTCCCACAATGAACCGGTTCTATACAAAGTTGTCTTTAAGTATTTATTGCAGCAAAAGGTACATAATACTTCTCGATTATACTTTGAATGCACTTGTAAGGCAAAGGAATGTGCGTAGGCAAATCAACAATGAATGTCCATTCTCTGGTTACGCAGGAGGTAATTATACAACCTGAATCTTAGGGATTATATCTCTGGTACTCTGGGGAGATAGCTGGAGATACTGGTAGGGGGGTTCCACCGGTTGTAAGCCAGCAGGGGGAGGCAATGCTCTAATGCAAAGTCCGGGTCAGCGGGGATTCAATAGGCTCCTGGAGGCGGTATATTACTCCCTGCTCGGCAGACGAAAGGCAGCTGTAATCCCAGTGTGCGTGCCGCACAGGTGGAAGCCGGTCAGCCTCTCCAATAGAGACGGGCTCGAATGATGTCCCTCACGGGCAGGTCCCACAGCAGTGGGTGTAGACGATTCTTCTCCGCTCCAGCAGCCTGGTTGGAGCAATAAGAATAATAATCCAGCCGGAAAGGGGCTCTGCAATCACCGGTGTAGATCCTCCGGTGCGCGGTACTTCACACTAACTAAGTCGAACTGGACGTTATTCAACCAAGCGCTGATACTTTACTATCCTATTCGCACGCGGCTATAAGTGCTCTATTTAGACACACAATTGCTCACTTCACTTGGTCTTTGACTCGTGATGAAGGCTTACTAGTAAGGAGCGAACGATACGTTGAACAAACGTATTAGGATAAAACAAGACTCTATCTTGGGGCAATACGAGCCCTACTTCACCGCACGTTGCATAGTGGGTGAGGCTTCACTTGGGTAACTCTGACTTCTGACTAAGTAAGACTAAGTGCTTCTGTATTCACCTGCGCCGTATTTATATGTACGGGGAATAAACTAGTACCAGCCGTATCTCTGTCTCGTAGTCCTGGGCAGAACCGGGCATGTTGAGACAAGCCTTGACGGTGGCTTTGAACCTGACTCTGGAGGCGCGGCTCAGGTGCCTGTGGACCGCTGTCCAATAGGAGAATGAAATATTATGGTCTGGTCTAGGCTAAAGGGACATTCCGTGTATATGTACAAGGAATATACAAGGGATATCAAACGATATACAAATACTATGCAATATATATCAATCAATAAATATATATATTCGGTTTAATCTGATCCTTTGTAACACAATGGCTAAACATATTCATGAAGTTCACCATAGTACCTCTGCTTTATTTACAGCTATCGGAATTGACAGTGTTCCACTCACGTCTAGAGGAGGTAATAGACAAAGAATTCTAAACCAGAAAGAAAGTCGCTGGATCGATAGACTACAGGCCACCTCACTCCCAGGTTTAAATGATTCCATAGACATGGTATCATTTTTATAGGCCAGTAGATCACTTTATTTATTTATTGTATTTATACATTGTTATTTATTGTATTTTGATAGACTACAGGCCACCTATTTACAGGTTTAAATGACTCTACGGACATACTGTCACTTTTATAGGCTAAGTAGATTACATTATAGTATTATTATTCTTTGTCATGCATTACTCAATGCTCTTACATTGTTGTTTTTTGATAATTGTTTTTTGATAATTGTTTTTTGATAATTGTTGGTAATTCTTTATATTATTATTGATCTATTCTATTTTTGACTAATTTCTTTATGTTGTTATAATATTTTGAGCTTGTGTGTATATATACTTATATAATATACAAATTTGTTTTTCTATTTAGTATTATTGTATATTTACTTCAACTCAAGTTGAGAATGTTGCTTTGCCTTCATTTAATTGGGACCAGCTGTCCCCCATTGTAATTAGTGTCTCCCTGAGTTGTGTGTTTTTTTCCTTTTTTCCTCTATTTAGTCACAGTATTGTTTTTGTCACAGCAACACCCTGAAGAAGGCCATGTAGGCCGAAACATGTTGGACTTTTAAAAGATTTTTCTAAATAATGTAAGCTACTTATTAAAGGCTTTTTAAAAACTGTAGAGCTGCCTTGGATCTCAACCTTTCTTATATAAGCGAATCCTACCCCGGATTTAATCCAAAGAGCACCTACCTGAAACAAAATAAGAACGCTGAAACCCTCTCCATATCCTTTGTTCTAGGTCTACACATGGTAGTCTTTTTTCAAAGTGGACTACTTTTTATTTTATAAATGTTCCACAAATAAGGGAAGGACTCAAATATACCTGAATAGTTCAGGGTTTTATTTCAAAGTCAGTCTACAGACACCAGTGTTTTGTCTCCTCTTCTGTGTTTTATTAAAAAATAGGTCTACACAGCCAATCTTTTTTCTCCTCTTCATAAGAGTTTGAGGTTTTCCTTTGTTATAACAGGTAAAAACAGCAATAAAAAATCTACATTTTTCTTTTTGTTGCTTTATAATCCCATTAATGCAACAAACTGTGTGCTATAAGTATAAAGTATAATACACCGCAAATTACTTTGGGTATGAAATTGTCAGGCGTTTTATGCTAAATGTGGGGTATGCTTGGAGATATATAAAACGTTATACACTGTGTTATCTTCATTTTAAGGGTAAATAGGTTGTGCGGCTCCCTGAGCATTTTATTTTGTGGGAGGGGGGAAAAGTGGCTCTTTTGATAGTAAAGGTTGCTGACCCCTGGTCTAGGCTATTATGCCATCACCATGACCACAAAACGCCTCAACCATATTCTCTTCGTCCAAAGCCCAAAAGATCTCTGATATACTGGATCTTGAGAAAATTATCAGAAGCTTTTGTTTGGTCAATGAAATAATGCAGTATGGCAGCCCCTTCTCACTTAAAATATGTAAATCAAGTTATAATCGACTACAGGAAAAAAGGTACATAAAGCACAAACTGTGTTATAGCCATGAGTAATATCTTTACATTATGTATGTGTTGCAGCATGGACAGCAGCGTCTAAAAGTTATCTGATGCTGTCCGTGGTGCTGAAATAGGTTTGACAAAATAGGTATTTGTTCTTCTCTCCCCAATTAGCTGGCAAGAAACACAGCTTTTATCTCCACTCTTTCATATTATTGGAGGTGTCCTGCATCTCCAGAATGACAGACGCAGTGGCACATGCTCCTAGAAAGTATGCACAGCTATTGCCATCATGAAATAATAAGCTAATGTTCAACAACATTTCATTTTCTGTGAAGTTTAAGCAAACAACTAATGATGATAATTAGACCTTCGCTCTCTGTCCATGGTGCTGAAATACATGCCAAATTAGATAGGATGAAAGGTATTTTCACTGCTCTTTTCGGGCATTGCATGCAAACATTAGACATTGTGAACGTGAGGGAGATGTAGATGGATGAGAGAGAGAGAGATGTGTGAGTTTATTTTAATTGGGCCATACCTTGACTTTTGCTGAAACAACGCCACATGGTTTGCATGTCAAAATATATTAAATATTAAGGGCAAGAAAACTCCACAGAGTGTGTGTATTTTCGGGATAACAAACCATCGGACTAATGGGCTTCCTTTTTAACTATTCGGGGGAATGGCTTTCGGTCCAATGGGAAATCTTTCACACTATTGCGCTCTCAGAATGTGTCATATCAAATGCAAAAAGTAATTTGCTTTTCTTATGCCTACATGTCTATCATTGATTATAGCCTTTTCATTCAAGTGATGATTATTAAAGTCTACTGAATAATATAATACTTATATAAAACGTACTAATTACTTGGATGATGAACAAATTATACAGGAATGTGAACACTGTGACACTGATATTGTCCATTGAGAGCCGGACCCTCTACTTGCACTGCACTTGCTTGCCGTGGGCTCATCCACAATCCACAATGTCGCCTTGCCTAAAGCCAAAACCTGCTGCTACCCTGGAGCCAAGGTCCTGCTGCTACCCTGGTGCCAAGGTCCTGCTGCTACCCTGGTGCCAAGGTCCTGCTGCTACCCTGGTGCTAAGACCCGCTGCTACCCTGGTGCCAAGGTCCTGCTGCTACCCTGGTGCTAAGACCTGCTGATATCCTGGTGCCAAGGTCCTGCTGCTATCCTGGTGCTAAGACCTGCTGCTATCCTGGTGCTAAGACCTGCTGCTATCCTGGTGCTAAGACCTGCTGCTATCCTGGTGCCAAGGTCCTGCTGATATCCTGGTGCCAATGCCCTGCTGCTGCCCTGGTGCCAATGACCTGCTGCTGCCCTGGTGGCGTTTTCCTTAATGCCAAGCAAGCAGTGCAAAAATGCTTCCGCATTCGTCACCGCACGCCAGTGCGGTAAAGCGCCCTTCTTTTCAGACAAATGCTACCGTGCGTGCACCGGCGGCGGCGTGCTCGCTCAGGTGCGTGCGTGCGCCGGCGTGCTCGCGCGAGGTGCCCGCGCATGCGCATGAGATCCCGCCTTGGTTCGACACGAGCGGAGCTCAATATATATAAGTCACCGCCCCTTATTCAGTATCTAGCAATAGCTCAATTGGCAAGGCCACATGGCTGTGGATCCTATGGCTCGTTTGCTGGTGAGTTCGAATCCCATCGAAAATATTTTTTAACGTGATTTTTTTTTAACGTGTATTCTTTCGGCGGTTAAGGTTAGGCATGGTTAAGGTTAAGGTTAAGGTTAGGCATTGTTTCGGAGTTGGTTAAGGTTAGAACGGTTAAGTTTAGGCGCTGTTAAGGAGCTGGTTAAGGTTAGAGTTTGTCAAAGAGAATGGCAATATAATTTCTATGGTTAAGGTTAGGCATGGTTAAGGTTAAGGTTAAGGTTAGGCATTGTTTCGGAGTTGGTTAAGGTTAGAACGGTTAAGTTTAGGCGTTGTTAAGGAGCTGGTTAAGGTTAGAGTTTGTCAAAGAGAATGGCAATAGACAGCCTATTTCCGCGCGACCTGGGCGCTGGGCGGCGGAAAATGAAAGGCGCATTACTGCACGCCACTACGGTAAATTTTTGCACTGCTTGCTTGGCATAAAGCTACACGCGCCCTGGTGCCAATGACCTGCTGCTGCCCTGGTGCCAATGACCTGCTGCTGCCCTGGTGCCAAGGTCATGTTGCTACCCTGGTGCCAAGGTCATGTTGCTACCCTGGTGCCAAGGTCCTGCTGCTGCCCTGGTGCCAAGGTCCTGCTGCTATCCTGGTGCCAAGGTCCTGCTGCTACCCGGGTGCCAAGGTCCTGCTGCTACCCTGGTGCCAAGGTCCTTTTGCTACCCTGGTGCCAAAGTCCTGTTGCTATCCTGGAGCCAAGGTCCTGTTGCTATCCTGGTGCCAAGGTCCGGCTGCTACCCGGGTGCCAAGGTCCTGCTGCTACCCTGGTGCCAAGGTTCTGTTGCTACCCTGGTGCCAAGGTCCTGTTGCTACCCTGGGGCCAAGGTCCTGGATATAAATTCTGCCATCACCCCACTGCTCCGTGAACCACCCTTCAGCATCCCCAGTCATCATCCATGCCGGAACCAACGACATCAAGCTCAATCTGAATGGCTGAGGGATGATTAGAAAACATGTGTCAATACTTGCATGGACTCTGGCAAAATATGCATCATGCATCCCTTCTCCTCTCCCTGCTACTGGGATGCAATGTTCAGTCGAATCTGTTACCTCCGCATCTGGCTGACCCAGGCAACTACCACCCTGTTTCTATTCTTACCTCCATCTCGAAAGTCATGGAATAAATTGTCTACGAACAGGTCGAAAAGTACCTAGCGGAAAAAAATCTAATCTATGAATTCCAATCTGGCTTCAGAACATCCCACTCCACTGACACATGCCTTCTCTATTTGAACGGCCACATCAAACAAGAGGTGGCCGTGGGCAAATACTGCGGCATGGTCATGCTGGACCTACAAAAGGCCTTCGACACTGTCAATCACTCCATTCTGATTGACAAGCTAAAAGCTATTGGTTTTAAACTTTTGATAGTTTATCAGTGAGCTGGATGCAATCCTACCTTGAGGGGAGAGAACAGATGGTGGAGGTAAACGGTACTCTATCCCTCCCCCCCTCATAGTGATCTGTGGTGTTCCACAAGGAAGCATATACTAGGACCGCTACTGTTCCTAATTTATGCAAATGACATGACTTGTGACTGCAACTTTTTCTTGTTCGTGGATGACTCCAACCTGCTGGTCTCTGACAAGAACAAGTTACGGGTTGAAAAAACCCTCAGCTCAGAACTCGGCAGAATCTGCACCTGGCTCGCTGATAACAAACTATCATTACACCTGGGTAAAACAGAGTCCATTCTCTTCGGATCAAATAACAAACTCAGCAAGACCGACGGCTTCTCAGTTACAGTGGGTGACAATATTGTCACAAGGAAAGATTAAATTACATACCTAGGGTCCATCTTAGAGGCAAATCTTTCCTGTGACAAAATGGCATCCAAGGTAATAAAAAAAGTCAACCAACAAACTAGATTCTTGTACCGGATCTCCTCTCTGGTAAACAAGAATACCCTGAAGACTCTGGCAGGAGCACTCATTCAAGGGTACTACGACTATGCTTGCACCTCATGGTACCAAAGCACCTCAAAGGCGCTAAAAACAAGATTACAAACATCACAAAACAAACTGGTCAGACTACTACTTGACCTTACTCCTAGAACCCACCTCACCCCTGCCCACTTTGACTACCTAGGATGGCTTAGAGTAGACGACAGAGTACAGCTACTTGCAATGGGCCTGGTCTACAAGATACACTATACGACTAAGGTACCCATGTACATGTCGAAATACTTCCCAAAGGTCTGTGAATACCACGACCACAACACAATCTAAAAGAGCACCTACGGGAGGCTGCAATTCGAAACTGGCCACCGTAAATGTCCAAACCCCCCCACCTCCTCCTAATAGACAGTCTCCTCCCCTCTGTATGTATATATTATCTCCCCACCGTATGTATATTTCTCTCCCACCCACCCACCCCCTCCTAATGTACAGTCTCCTCCCCACCGTATGTATATTCTCCTCCCACCGTATGTATATATTCTCTCCCCACCTTATGTATATTTCTCTCCCACCCACCCACCCACCCACTCCTAATGTACAGTCTCCTCCCCATCATATGTATATACTCTCTGTCAGGATCTATTGGTAACAGTACTGTATATTTGCATATCATATATGTCACAAATGTAACAGTACTATATACCTGTATGTCATGTATGTCCCTATGCCATAAATGTCATGATGTCATGTATGTTGTGTATGTCATAAATGTCACTATGAATTGAAAATGGGGGACCCTGATGTAAACAAGACAAACGTCTTTCTCTGGTCTGCATCCCGTTAACAATTGTATGTATTGAGCCATACTGTATTGTACCCATTCTGCAATCTGTTAAATAAAGTTCTCATTCATTCATTCATTCATTCAAAGGTTATCGTTGCTCTATGGGCGTTCCATCTGTTGACAATTCTACCTCATTCTAGGACAGAGATGACCTCTTTAAAATGGATGGCCTACATCAGAACATGGCAGGCTCTCTCATTCTCTCAAGGAACGTGGACCTTAGTCCTAAAGTCATGTGGCTTTGTGGTTGATGTAGGACAAGTCCGACCGATTTTAATCTCTTAAACCCGATCGGCCCAAGATTTATTTCACGTCACAAATAGATCAATACAGTCCGTATTAAGTGATGTTGCGTTTCTTTTTCAAATGTAGCCAAGAGTAAAGACCCTAACCCTATCAAAACAGCAGTCAAAGTGTATATTTTCAGCACTATGTTTGTTTACCAATGAGTGTATGTGGTAAGTGTGTGTGTGCTAAGTGTTATTAGCTAAATACGATCTTGTAAAAACCTCTGCGCATTGCACCGGAAAACGGACAAATTTTTACACGAGGACAGGAAGCTGCCATGAAATTGGTGTAGTCCTAAGAAAGAGGAGAGCCAGGGCTTTCAATGGACGTCTACATTTCATAAAACTACACTACAACCATTTTTCTTTTACAAATATTGACGTGAAAATCGTGTTTATATCTCAGGGGTTGAACAAACCTCAACATTATTGCCATAAAATACAACATATATTGTTTATGTACCTTTCTGTGAACGTCTAGGAAAAGAATCGACGCAATCTGGTAAAAAATGGCAGAGCTATGGACATTATAGAAAAGTAACTGTATTTACAGTAGATTTCCTTCACAGTATTTGCTGCTCTGTAACGTGCGCCTGGTGGTACTAAATCCAGATGTACCTATGCCATTGGAAAGAGGAGATTTGGGCCGATCCATAGATCGTATCACATGGCCATAATAAGGTAATTTATAGGCCTGATATTCTATATTCTATATTCCATATTTCAAATAGCAAATTACATCATTCCTATTAGCATCACTGCTAGATATCCTGCTCATTATTCAAAATGTACTGTTACTGTGTCTAATTTAAGTTCCCCTACAGCTTTCGACAACTACTCCTGCTCCTACTCCAAACTCTGCATTTAATCCATTTCCCTTTCAAATAGAAAAGTACTAGGATTATTTCACTTGAATATCAGAAGCTTACTCCATAAACTGGATCATATTAATGTTTAACTAGAGACGTATCCCAATGTTGTGGTCTTAAGTGAATCCTGACTTTAAAAAAAAGTATCAATGACGTAGCTCTAATGGGCTACGACGTGTATAGAGGGGACATAGTTGGGAGGGGAGGAGAGGTGGTTATTTATGTTAAATCTGTTTTCTCTGTGACAGTTCTGAATGCTGTCACCTGACCAAGATGTTTTTAATTTGCTCTGAGGGTTCAGTTGGGGCCTACATCAGTGGTTGTTGTAGAGGTTTACAGACCCCTACGAACATAATTTACTCCCACAATTTTGTCATTATGATGGGGGCCGGGGGGTTAATGTGGTTTTTGCTCTTTACAGCTGACAGGGAGATTTACCAACACACTTATTCTCTCTCTCTCTCTCTCTCTCTCTCTCTCTCTCTCTCTCTCTCTCTCTCTCTCTCTCTCTCTCTCTCTCTCTCTCTCTCTCTCTCTCTCTCTCTCTCTCTCTAACACACACATGCACACATGGACTCTCTATTCCCCTCTCTCTCTGTCTCTCTTACTACCCCCCCCCCACACGCACGCACACACACACACACACACACACACACACACACACACACACACACACACACACACACACACACACACACACACACACACACACACACACACACACACACACACACACACACACACACACACACACACACACACACACACACACACAGGCACAATCACATACACACAACCTTCACTCCCAGACATATCTATCTACACACACTACCCCCCCCCCCTTTTTTCTATTACACACGAATGCAAACACTTCTTAAACTTGTACACACATATGCACACATATATCCTTCAATCTACTTAATTCCTTTATAGTCTGTACATCATATCTATAACTCATAGTATGTATGTATATGCTCCACTCATTTTTATCATGTATACAAACATTGTTAGCTCACCATTCTTTAGAGATCTAGGTTAGAGCCCAATGCTGTAACCTAGATGTCTCCATGATGCAACATGTCATTCTGTCTGTAAACTCTAAGATTAAAATGTTTAATTATTTTATTTTGTAGTATATTGATGATTTAGTGGCAACCATCATTTATGTTGTGTGTATGTAACAGTGAAATGTTATTACACTAGATTATAAAAATAAACCTTTATTTTCAGCTGAACTAATAGATTTCTTATTTTGAAGGAGCAAAATGGGAAAGTTGTACTTTTCTTTTGTTGGGGGTAACTTCCTGATTTCTATAATTATTTCTTACAAGGTGCTGTGTTATTTATTTGCCAAAGGCACATTTATTCATTCCAAGGTTCTTAGTGTCCATGGATCATCATTTTGTTTTGGTATTTTGTGTTGGTAAGAAATTAAAGTAATGGATTCTCCCGTTTTGGGTGAAAGTTCCTCACTGCGCTAGTTCATGCTCTTTCTGCTCTTAACTTTGAAGGAGAAGGTGGAGCACATTTGTTGCTCACCGTGCATTGTTCTGTTGTTTGAATGCAATAAACTGGACTTGAGCTGACCTGGTCGTAGCAGTGTCTTCTATAAAAATAACACAACGTAGAGTGAAACACATTACAAACTGCTGCCATGACCTGGTTAGCAGAAGCCGACCACAGACTAAAGTGAGTCTCTCAGCCTTATGCATTATGATATTATGATACAAAATGGTAGTGCTATCACAACCGCCCACGGGTTTGGCGACCTTAAAGGGTCATGCTTGGTGTTATTCCTCTTTTACTTACTTTTTTACTGTATGAAGCACATTCTCAGGGGCTCATATATATTACCAAGCATTTCGCTGTAATGTACATGTACTTTATACGTGACAAATAAAAGAAAACTTGAACTCTTATTAGTCATCTTAGTAGAAGCCAATTTTTTCATTTTTTGTTTGTTTTTGCTATCCGACTTCCCTGCAGACTTTGCTGACACACTTTCCATTGTATATATCCTGGACAGAGGGGAGCTCACAACCACAGATGTTCTGGGCTGTTTGCACAACCGTCTGTAGCGCTTTGCAGTCGAGGGCAGATCAGTTTCCACACCAGGCGGCGATGCATCCAGTCAGGATATTCTCTGTCATGTGACTCATGCCTCTGTAGAAGCCTGTAGGATCTGGGGCCCCATGCCAAATGTCTTCATCCGCCTGAGGTGGAAGAGGCGTTGTTGTGCTATATTCACCACCTGGCTGGTGTGCTCGTCCCAGGTGAGGTCCTCTGTGATGTGCACACAGATGGAGTCCAGCCTTTCTCCCCTCTCCTGTGGTCCACGACCAGCTCCTTGGTCTTGTCAATTTTGGGAGTTAAACTATGGAATAGCATTAGTGACGGGTTGAAGTTGTTTACTTCTCAGGGGAAATTTCAAAAAGCCTTAAAAAGTTAAATAATTCACGAGTACAGTTTTGAGTAAACATCAAACATTAGTTATTTTCTTTAAAAAAGTTTTTTTTCCTCTTATCTTGCAGCATATTTAATTTTTTTTTTATATATTAAAATATATTTAGTTTTTAAGAATTGTAAAGGATAGGCAAAAAATAAGCATGTGCTTCAGCCTATTCCTTTTTTCGGTCACTGAGTTTGGATTTTGTGTACATTTGTGATTTTTTCTTATAAGTCCACACAACTCTGTACCATTGTGCCAGGTTGTCAATCTCTTTGGTGATGGTCAGTAGTTCGCTACAGATTCATTTCTTAACATGCTTCTGAAAGCATTTGCTCACTACGGAAGTGAGGGCAACATGGCACCAGTCATTCAGGCATGTTACCTTGTCCTTTTTTGGTACCGGCACAATGGTGGATAACTTGAAGCAGAAGGGGACTGTATACACTCGGAGAGGGAGAGGTTGAATATGTCAGTGAACACACAAGCCAGCTGCTCCGCACACATTCTGATGACTTCGCCTGGGCCATCCGGACCTGCTGCCTCGCATACGTTAATGTGCTTCAAATCCATGCTCACATCAGCCTCGGCATGAGCATGCCTTAAAGTCTAAAAGAAAACGGTAAATCTGAATTTGAAATAGAAAAATAACAAACATCTGAATATTCTGAACTGAAACACCGGCTCAACTTGCGCCTGGTCAAATGGCTCAACTTACCCCAGAGATACCATATGTAATTAATTAGCCTTAACAGCTAAAATGGTGCACTTTCATGCCAGGTTTACTACCTCATGTTGCAGCTTATAGATACCCCAATTGAGCTATAAAACAAATTTTAAATGATCTATGTTGGTCTAAACACAATCCTCATGAAACTTATGATAGATCAAATTAACTTTCATGAGTGAATAATCTTTTTTGGACATACATGTCTAACCACTTTGGCCATGTGGCTCTTACCTTGAAGACTCACAGACTCCATGAAATGGCACCTTCCTCCTATAGACCCCACCCCCTTTAAAAATAAAATATCGGATCTACACAAATAACCTATTTTGGATTAAAAACTTTAATGCCGAAAGTTTGCATCCCTAAGCACAAAGCATTATCGATAGGTTATGTAGATAACCTAGTTATATTAGTATTGGCTAAGCGTCCCGCTCTGAGCCTTACGAGATACTCCTATCTCCTGTGATACCTAATGTATCTCCCACGAACAAAAACACATGCACCCCACCTGTATGGGGCCCCGCCCCTTATGGTGGCTACCGCCCATATAACCATGACCCTGGTCATGAAACACCCTTCCTCGCCAAAACCTGTCCCAGGAAAAGATCCCTCAAGAGGGAACTCAGGGCGCGCAGAGCGGGACGCTTAGCCAATACTAATATAACTAGGTTATCTACATAACCTATCGTTATATTTCGTATTGCATCGCGTCCCGCTCTGAGCCTTACGAGATAATGGGGAAGAGCGGGCGCGAGACCCGACAGATGTACCCCCTGAGGACCCGTAAGCCCACATCAAGGGGTGCGGGGAGCCCTGTCACCCCATCCTTCCTAACGAAGGGGGGGCGCAGTCAACTCCACCTGAATGCGAACAAGAGGGAGCCAGAACCCATTGAACACACCGTACAGGCGGAACCACGTGTGACTCAACACACTGCGGCCCATACCCATACACTCCTGCTACCCGACCAAAGGACGGGAAGCAGGAAAGGCCACAGACCCCAGAACCGCCTGGGAGACAGAACCCCCGGTCATGTCCATGAGGAAAAACCTTACAAAGGAGCCCGGGGAGGACCATGAAGCTGCAGCACAGATGGCCTCCACCGAGGCCCCACCCAGGAGAGCGGCAGAGGCAGCCACCCCACGAGTGGAGTGCGCCCTGACGCCCCCAGGGGGATCCTGCCCAGCCAGCGTGTAGCAGAGGGTAACACCCTCGCACAACCAATGGGACAGGCGCTGCTCCGACAGTGCCTTACCAGCACGAGCCCCACCGTAACAGACAAAAAGCTGGTCGGTAACCCTGAAATCCTGAGTACGGCTGAGGTAAATCCCCAAGCACGGACTGGACATGACAGGTGAAGGCCCGCATCTAACTCACCAGTGTGAGGAGGAGGACGAAACGCCTGAACCACAATATCCCGGGAGCGGAAGGAACTCCGGATATTCTTAGGCACGAAAGCAGGATTAGGTCGCAGAGTGACACCGCAATCGGTCCGAAAAGACAGGCACTCTGGATGTACCGAGAGAGCACAGAGCTCACCTACGCGTTTAGCGGAAGTGACAGCCAGAAGGAACGCGGTCCTGAAGGACAGCTGTCCCAACGGCGCCCGCTCGAGCGGCTCAAACGGGGCCAAGGACAACCGACCGAGGACCAATTGAAGATCCCAAGTCGGAGCCAAGGAGCGTTGCACCGGCTTAACGCGTCGAGCGCCAAGCAGGAAACGCTTCACAAGAGGGTGGCTGAACAAGACATCCCCTCAAACCCCTCATGATAGGAGGATATAGCTGCTGCATATACCCTCACCGTCGAAGCCGACAGTCTATCAAGGAGAGACTGGAGGTAACTAAGGACAGCAACCAGGGGGCAGGAGACTGAGTCCTGGCCCCCCGCCTTACACCACACTTGGAACATACGTCATCTGCCCGCGTAAGCGCGACAGTGGAGGGAGCATGCGCATTCCAGATGGTAACACCATCAGGATCAAGAACCTGCGCCCCTCAACGTACCCGTCCCAACAACTGACCTAACAGATGTATGGGGAAGAATCCCTGGCGGCACGGCATCGGTCCCAGACCTGCCTGGCCATGTCCAGACGCAATCCTCACCCGTCAGGATGAGGGCCGCCCCGCGACAGTACACCTGCACCCACATTCTCCCTGCCGGGGATGTGGGGAGCCCTTAGGCCGCGCAGATGGAGGACGCCCATAGCCAGCCGCCCGCCGCCTGGTGCAGACAGGGGGAGCGTACTCCTCCCTGTCTGTCGATACACGACACTGACGTCGTATCGTCCGTCCTGATCAACACCATTTGTGGACCAGAAGGACCGCTTTCAACACCAACACATTGAACGTAGCGCAGACCGGGCAGCATGGTTTGCCAGCTGCCCCCTACTGCGTTGGCCCGACGCATCACCAGCGAGGGAGGCGTCTGTGAAAACGCGACGTGAGACAGCGCCGTAACCGTCCTAGGACGGAACCTCCCGAGCGTGTTGACAACACGCTCTGAGATGGATGCCCATAGCCCTCCAACCGTTGACTGGGAAGAGGAATACTCTACATCCAGTCTACAGCAACCCCAGGCTGGTAGAGACCTGCCTGGTACGAGACCTGACGATCCACCTTGACCGCGAAGGACCAGAACGTCATCAGGGCAGAACACTCCGTAACCCCGGATGACGCAGAGGCCCCAGTGCGGCCTCCACGCACTTGGTGAAGATGCGGGGAGCCAGAGAAAACCGAACGGCAGCCTCTGGTACTCATACGCTAACCCTGCAAAGGAAGCGTAGGTAAGCCCTAGGATGGAAGATCGGGGATGCGCATACGCATCCTACAGGTCTATGGAGGAGAACCAGACCCCCACCTGACAGTGTTCAACAGGTAGGAGACGATCCAAAAAATGCTGAACCTTCCCATGGGACAGGTCCAGCCTGGGTCTTACACCCCTCCCTCCCGACTTCTCGGGCAGAGAACACCGGGAGGAGAACGCCACAACGATGGCTTGCTTCGTCCACAGAGATTGGATCTCGTCGACCAGAGCTGTCCCTGCTGGAGACCCCGACAACAGGGTCTGTACCAAACCTGAAAACGGGTGGGGTTGTGTAAACACAAGTCCCCGCCTCACCATTCTCTCCATCTACCTCGACATATGGTACTGCCGTAGTCATATGTGACGACACTCCCAACGCACCCGCCGTCACGTGGCGCAGGTCCGCCAGGAACTGTAGATAGTTGGCCCGGTCCCCCCCGCTGTGCGAAGACAACCCTGGAATCGTGCGAGGAGCGCGTTCCGTGTCGGAACACCTGACCCTGACACCACCCACGAGGCAATCGCACCCAAGGGGGAACCCCGACAGAAAAAGGGCCTGTCTGATACGGGGGGCTTCCGATCAAAAAAGCCCCCCCACTGAACACCCCTCCAGAACATGCTGAAGGAGTTGTTCTGCAGCCGGACATGCAAGGTGTAAGGCCCCCATGGGTTCCTACACACCGTAGCCCTGCAGTGATATCACTACCACCCCAAACCATGTGAGCTGCGACCACTTGCCAATATTCCAGGAGTGGGAGCACCAACATGATACCTGGCCTGGCGAAGGCGAGGCCGGGGAAGCCCGCACTGTGTGCCTCAAAAGGTTTCGAGCCCCCCTGCTGACAACACTTAAGTTGACAGACGTAACACCAGGCTCAACCAACACAGTTCAAGGTGTGGGAGCCGCTTGACAGCACAACATTCTCACGGACAGACCCAGGCTCAGCCATCAACTGGGTGTCAGCCCCTGTCTCCATGAGAAGCGAAGAATGGGGCCGCATACGCTTCAAGAAGGTTCGCGGCCCGCAGCCAAAGGAACACACCCAGAGCCCCGCTTCTGAGGGTAACAGAAAGCGGACTGAGCGGGGAGCGGGCTGCTCACCCAAAATGGCCGATCCCTCGGCCGCCAAGACTGTCGGCCTCGCGATACCCTGTCGATTCTCCAACCAGGGCACCACTGGCGGGGGAAACATGGCCGCCTGTCGAGGGCCCCGTCATCGCCGCTGACGAGGCCGTGCTCTCTCTTCTTCTGGCTGCGCGGTGTGAGGCGGTGTAGGGCCTAGGACAATACCGCCCGCGCTCCAGCAGAAGACCAAAATCCCCTGCGGAGAGGGGAACCCTGAGCGGTTATAGCTTGCGGCTGGGTCAAAGCTAATAACGTCAACAACCTCGCGCGATGTGTCGACGTCGGCTGGCCCCAAGGCCCCTCCACCAGACACAATTTTTTTTAATAGAAAAAACACCAATTCGAACACAGTTCTAATCGTTGCCAATTCCATACCGTGGCGGTACAAGCCTTAACAGCCCACCAGCCACTCGCCAGGCCGACCCACCCAAGGTGTCGGCCGGGCGGGGCATTGTTTCAATATATCAAAAACAAAGGACTGACGTTAACATGGAGCACCAGTGGTGATTGCAAACAGCACCCTCCACTGTGGTGTGCACCATGAAAAGGTTAAATGAATAAAAGAGCTAAACCACAAAAACTGTAGAATGAGCAAACCCATACACACAAAGTTTAAGGGGAGACGGACCAGACCCGTCTTCATTCAAAATATTCACAACAGAACACCAGCCCTAGTTTAGCCCATTTACCAAAAAAGGTAAACAAAGCCCCCCCCCCGCACTACTCCCCCAGTATACCGATTGACCGTCAGTATGAATGGTTTGAGAGGAGAGAAAGCTGTAGCAAGACAGACCTTCTCATAGCAGAGTGACAAAATGAAACAATAGCCCCCTACACAGGGCCGCCCCAGGAGATGGGGGCCCTCGCGTCTAAAAACGCACAGGGCCTCACATTTCTCCCAAGCGGCCCTGCCCTTATACTACTGCAGCCTAACGCCAGGCAATGTGGAACCCAAGACAACAATTGCCTGTGCACAGACACGCAACATGTTTACCATGTCGGCTGGACCCATAGCCCCACTACCCGACGCCAACCCAGATGGGAACACCGTTCAACAAACCCCGCCGGAACACAAGGTAATACCTGGCTAGAACCTAGCCACGACCTACCCCGTTGTCAACCCATTTACCCGAAAAAGGTAAATAGAACTCAAAACCCCACAACAGCTACCGACTGACCTTCATTGATGAACCGGGCAAGAGGCGGGAGAGTGACAACATCTCACGGCGGAGACATTAAAACAGCATAGCAATTAGCAGTAGTGATAGCATGCGGCAGTAGCGATAGCATGTTAGCATAGCTTTAGATGTTTTAGCAGCACGCCCAAGACAGCTTGGAAACCGTTCCCTGCAGAGAACGTTCACCAAACCATCTTGCCCCTGGCGCCAACACACAACAAGGTTGTGTTAACAACACAAACCAGCATTACTAACACTAATACCCATGCCTGAAGACACAGGGCCTACCTGAGTACAAGCTGGCCCGACAGCCAGCCTTGTACAGCTGAACCTCGATGTGCAGTCATCAAACGAGGAACATCACAGGCCCGTCGTGTCGCCGAAAACATGCGTCGAAGATGCCAGGGGCCAGCAACCTCCGGTAAGCTTCCAACATTATTAATCTTCCTTAATCTTTTCATTCCGCTAGCTCGTATGGTGCACGCATCCAATACGCTGGGACGAAAATAGAGGAAGGGTGTTTCATGACCAGGGTCATGGTTATATGGGCGGTAGCCACCATAAGGGGCGGGGCCCCATACAGGTGGGGTGCATGTGTTTTTGTTCGTGGGAGATACATTAGGTATCACAGGAGATAGGAGTATCTCGTAAGGCTCAGAGCGGGACGCGATGCAATACGAAATATAACTGCACCTGCATTGTGTTTTTTCTCAAAAGCCTACCTCTGCCTTCAAGAGCCATTGGAGGAGGACTCAGTATTCAGTTGTATATATTGTCATATATATATTTTTTTTTACGAATAAAAAAGGTTGACATGGGCCACAAGTGTTAAATGAACCTTGTATTTAATTTCTGTGTAATTAAAATGTCACCAAATCCTGTGTTTATGAACACTGTTTTGTGCACACATTACTTTATGGTTTCTTTATACCACATTATCACTATCACTTTAAGGGCTTGTGTCCACAGCGGACGTTTTTTTCAAGACGGACCGTTTTGAAAAGCAAAGAAAAAAAGCTCAGAGCGTTTTCCTGAGTCTCGCAACTGCCGCGGCTCCGCCACCTGCTCAATGTTGATTGGTCGGTCGAAAAAAGTTACCTTGATGAGAGCGCTCCTTTCCAAAAGTTGAATTAGTTTCAACTTTAGGCGCTGGGAGCGCTCCGCCCAAAAACGCTGCCGCCGAGAGTGCTAAAACGCGAGGCGCGGCGCTGGGAAAAGGAGCACGCCTGTCGCGTCTGTAGCATAGAAATGAATGACAGAAAGGAGCTGACAACTCATAAAACGTCTGCTGTGGACACAAGCCCTAAGAGTTTTGCTCTTCCGGTTCAACTTTAAGAGGTCACAGTCGAGAGCTTTGCTCTCCCGGTTCAACCTTAGTTTGCGCCATACGCCAACCTAGGAGGTACGTTTGTCGCTTGTTCAGAGTAGTCCAGTATATTTTCTCCAGCATTTTATATATTGTTCAGATTGTAGTCTTAAGGAGAAGGTCCATCTCTCCTTTGATGGTGGGCTTGCCTGCAGACATGTGTGATTTAAAAGAAAAACGTCACAAAAGAAACAAACAGGTGCTTTTTTAAGTTTCCATAGATTGTGACTCCCCTGCATTTCTCTAACAATGGTTTGATCTACTGCCTCACAAGTCCCACCCACAACAGTCCATCATGCAGCCAGGTGCTGCCGGCTGAGTGCGTGTGTGTAAAGACGGTCTGTCATTGGTGGTGGTGGCAGGCAGACCTTTCATGTAAGTTACAATAAAAATATGCCACCCATTACAGTATTCTTGCATGTTTCTCACATGGAACCTTTCACAGGGTCAGCAACCTTTTTGACATGGAGTGCCTGTTTGAAATATAGTTGTAACTAGTGTGCCTCAACAATATTCCATGCATCGTACATTTTTTTTTCTCATAATCAGGTATTTTTAATGATAATTTTTACATTATTACACCATTATTGTTATTGTTATTATTAACAATATTATTATGATGGTTGTATCAACCCTAAATCTGAGTTGGGGGGGGGGGGGATGCAATGCAGACAAACAGCTGCATACAGTGCGACCATTTCACTCACATTTGCCCATTCATTTTTGGACACATCACACACCATCGGTGTGTGTACTGTACGTGTGCTGTCATAGCTCCACCAACAGGCCTAATGGAAAACACCAGGAGAACACCAGGATGTGAATGGAGGGTGAATGTGAGGTATATTGTGTAAATAAGTTTTGATTGATCGCAAGACTACACTGTAAAAAAAATTATAATAATAAGTTACCAAACTTAAAAATATTGAGTTCAGTTACTGTGCATTAAGGTTTTCAGTTTTCAATCCATAATAAGTTAACAGAAAAATAAGTACACAACCACATTATTTCAACCTAATAAAACTATGTTTATTGTCATTGTTTTAAGAACACAAGTTGACTTGGTAATACTCACATTTTGAGTAAAAAAAATTGCTTTTAACATGTGCAATGTTCAATGAAATAGAAAAATAAATAATAAAATTTGTTGATTAATCCCACTGGTCACAATGGTGACCGTAATAATGTTTTTGTTATAAGGCTCTGCAAATGTTACTGAATGATGTAGCAATGTATTTCCAGCTAAATTGAAATAATAAACAAATAAAGGGTCTCAATTAAATATGTGGTAGTAAAAAGAACCTGTGGGAGGATTTCAACAAGATAAATGTGACAACAGTGCAAAGTATTTCACTATAATATTAAAAAAATTAAAATAAAAAATATATATATATATATAATTTTTTTTTTGTTTTTTTTTTTTTACTGCTGCCCCCTGTGCCTATGCAAATGCCCCCGCGTGCCTATGGAGGCACGCGTGCCTAGGGTTTCCTACCCCGACTTACACCATACTCTAATTGCTACTTTTATCCATTGGTTTGGATTATGCAGATAGGAATCCTGATGTTGGTAATTACGTAATATAGATTGTGCCGGAACATTTTTATTATATTATCTGCATTATTCAGCCAAATCTTTCCATTTGGCTGAAAAGTTTGCATTGCACCAACATACTTGTGGTCTTAACTGGGCAGCAGTGAGATAGTCCTCAATGCATTGAAGAGAGAGTCCACCCTTATCTTTAGATAATCATATGGTCCTATATCTAAGCTGAGGCCTCTTACTGTTCCACACAAATCTTGAGAGCATCCTATTCCATTACAGAAACCAGGGAAGTACATAAATTTTTATCGTTTCAATTTGATTTGACAAGTCTAGTGGCAATACAGTCCATCTGTCAAGGTCCGCTTTGATTGTCTTAGTGACAGCACCGTAGTTACTTTCATATATTTTAGAAATGTTTTTTGGGATCCAATTTCCCAGATATTTAATAGCAGGGGAGTCCCATTTGATGTTGAATCAAACATTTAGTGTAAAATTATACAAAAGTATTTTGGATTTATGTGTACAATTTTAGTATGAGCCAAACTATTTCAACAGGGACATCAATTTGGGTACACCTCTCTCTGGGTTTCTGGGTTTCTCAGAGTGATCATATCAAAATGTTGTCTGCAAATAAGTGTATCTTATATTCAGTACCCCCAATTAAAATCCCATTAATCTCCGGGTCCTCCTTATAGCCTGGGTCCTCCTTATCGCCTGGGTCCTCCTTACCGCCTGGGTCCTCCCTTCAGGGCTGTACGCTAAGCTTTTTCACTAGGGGCACATTTTTTAATAACAATTTTACCATTATTAAAAAAAATATGTTCCTCCTGCCTCATTACTGTGGTCCTTTTATTTAACATTTAAGTGCGTTTGTTTTCAGGTTTGTATCTTTTATAATGAACCAACCGAGAAAGTGTGTAAATCACTAATAGAACAAAAACAACAAACTGTGTGTGTGTGTGTGCGCGCTTGTGTAGTGCTCCTTGAATGAGATCACCACAACACACACACCATTGCATTAATCAGGAGGACAAGAAACTCTGCATACATTTGTTTCACAATGAAAAGTGCTTTAGAAATCAAATTAATTATTATTGTAAATAACCCCATGAAAGGTTTATTATTTGTATGGGTAATTACCTGCTTCATATTTGTGATGTTACTGGTTTCAGTGTGTGCCTAAAGTGATCAATGTGTTGGGCCGTTTATAGAGATCTATGCCAATGAATGTTTATGTATATCCGGGACTTTTTTTTATGTGACCTTTATTTTGAAAACCGTGTTGCGACGCAACCTTATTTACATTTGCGCTTTTGACAGTGAAATGTTCAGTCCAACTTAGCTCGAAGGAAAGACTAATCAAAAAGGTTTAATTGACCCGTATGAGGCTCTTACGGTAGGACTTTGATTGTTTATAGAAGTGGAATGTAATACTATGCTAAACGAGAAATAAACAGTGATTTTACCAGCAGTAAAGTTGCAAGCCACTTTCATTTCATATACGGGGACACCGTGACAATTATTAGTATTATCTTATTTGCATATTGTCTCATTATTAGATAGATAGATAGGTTGATATTTTATAAATTTAAGTAGACAGTATTTCACGTCCAATAGTGGGCTACAGGCTACTACTACTCACCAAATCGATGGCTGAACCTGAACGTTAGAAGTGTCCGTGTCCGACTCCCCGTCAATCAATCATAACATCATCACGTCAATCATCATCATCTTATCATCTCTCCACATCGGACGTGGTTGTCATAAGATGGACTGATATCCACTCAGTTGTTCTTGCAGAGCAAAATTTGCGTCTTAAATGTATTGAAATGAGGTGCTTCTTTGGCGATGCAATAGTCCATATTGAAAGGAAGAGAGGCCACATTCAGTTTCGTTTTGCTAGGAATTATGGGATTTGGTGTTGGATGTATAGACTACGCAGATAGGGACATGGTCTTTAATCGCACGATAGACTACAAGTACCAAGTATATAGCGTGACCCAGATTCACTCCACACGCAACTCTTTTTTTTCACTCAGGCTATCGGTTATCGCAGTAAGTTCATTCATTGCCGACAGATTCTTTCATAGCACCACGACATACACTGTGCACTGTACAGCCTTGGTTGTAGGCTAATGTTTTTTTAAAAATGTATCCAATTTGTATGGATTAATTTAGGAGTGAAATGCGAATGAAGGGTTGAAATCACAACTCGCAACGTTGCTCCCAAATAATATTTCCAACTCGCAACGGCCAAATTAAGGGGCAATTTGCGACGAGATCATCGCAGTGTACAGGCTTGCCTCCCTTATCACCTGGGTCCTTCTTATCACATGGGTCCTCCTTACCGCCTGGGTCCTCCCTTATCACCTGGGTCCTTCTTATCACCTAGGTCCTCCTTATCGCCTGGGTCCTCCTTACCGCCTGGGTCCTCCCTTATCACCTGGTTGCTCCCTTATCACCTGGGTCCTTCTTATCACCTGGGTCCTCCTTATTGCCTGAGTCCTCCTTATAGCCTGGGTCCTCCTTATCACCTGGGTCCTCCTTATCGCCTGGGTCTTCCCTTATCACCTGGGTCCTCCCTTATCGCATGGGTCCTCCCTTATCACCTGGGTCCTCCTTATTGCCGGGGTCCTCCTTATCACCTGGGTCCTCCTTATCACCTGGGTCCTCCTTATCGCCTGGGTCCTCCCTTATAGCCTGGGTCCTTCTTATTGCCTGGGTCCTCCTTATCACCTTGGTCCTCCTTATCACCTTGGTTCTCCCTTATCACCTGGATCATCCTTATCGCCTGGGTCCTCCTTATCGCCTGGGTCCTCCCGTGTCGCCTTATCAACACCCTCTATCTAGCTTGATAGGTCGGGATAGGTGCCCATTTTATTTTATTTTAGCTGGGAGGGATATGTAGAGTGATCTAATGCATTGTACTGATCTGTCGTTGAAGCCAAATTGCTCTAGTACTTGGTAAAGATAACACCACCCAACCGAATCAAAGGCCTTCTCTGCATCCAGGCTGATTAATGTTGCACTGATATTTTCCTTACATAGTCAACCACATGCAGTGTTCGCCTAATAATAAAAATAATATTATTGTTTTTCTTGTACAAACCCTGTTTGGTCTGGGTCTATTAGTTCAGAGACAATATGTTCAAGCCTTTTGCTGATAATTGACACAAATAGTTTGTAGTCTGTGTTCCAAATTGATATTGGTCTACAAACTATATTCTCCCTTATCCTTGCCCTCCTTAGGGATTATTATTATTACCGCCTCGCTCCATGACCCCCTTTTAAGGGTGTAGTTAAAGCAACTGAGGAGCATTGGCATCAACTCAGGCTTAAAGGTTTTATACCATTCACAGGCAAAACCATCGGACCCGGGTGTTTTTGTCTTCAGCTGGGAGATAGCATTGTCCAGTTCAGTACACATTGCCAGTGCACTATTCCGGTGGTCTCCTATTGAGGGAAGATCCAGAGATTTCAAGAATTGTTCACTTATTGAGTTATCAGGGTGTATACGTCCTTATAGTAGGCCTCAAAGGATTGTTACATTACTTCTAGTTTGTGACACACTTTATTATTTCTTGGGTTTCTTATTTTGTGAATAGTTCTCTCATTTTGTTGTTTACGTAATCTCCATGACAGAAGCTGCATCTCCTTAGGGCCAGTACATCTTTGTTTAGTGAGCTTTTAGTGACTTATTTATTTCGTGTTGGATACATTTTAGCTGGCCTAGTATTTGTGAATCCCTTCGAGGCTCCAGTATGTAGAGTGTTGCATTTCTAGGTTCTTGATTTTTGACTGCAGTTCTAATGTGTCTTTGTTTTTCCTTTTGAGCAGTGGAAGCTACATGTACCCCTTTGTACCCCCTTCCATGCATCCCACAGGACATTACTGATTTATATTAATGATCCAGTATCTGTTCCATTATAGTTATTTCTATATATATTCTTTAGATAATCTATCATTCCAGCGCTACTATGTCAACGGTGAAAGCTTGGGGCTAGCTTAGAAACAGACACATCATTATCTAATACCACTGTTCCACTGTGTGTGTGTGTGTGTGTGTGTGTGTGTGTGTGTGTGTGTGTGTGTGTGTGTGTGTGTGTGTGTGTGTGTGTGTGTGTGTGTGTGTGTGCGTGCGTGCGTGCGTGCGTGCGTGCGTGCGTGCGTGCGTGCGTGCGTGCGTGCGTGCGTGCGTGCGTGCGTGCGTGCGTGCGTGCGTGTTTTTGTGTTCAATGTTAAACTATTGTGAAATCTCATACACTGTACTTAAATAAAAAAAACTATTTGGAACGTACCCTTGTGTTTTGCCACATCCCCCCTCAGGACCACCCCCTAGTTGCGACTCAGCATCATCTTGTTCATCAACTTTGCATTCAGGTGTTCATAGTGAATCCTTATTTTTATAGGTGCAGAGTAATATATACTCCTGAGTGATCTGAGACATCTCTAACACCGATCTTGCAGTCGCTTATCCTGTGTCTCTCTGTGAGTAGAGTATATTCTGTGTATGTCTTTCACTTAAGCTTGTCAGTCATCCGTTTAAACTCGACTCAGGCCGTGGTATTATTTGGTTGTATCCAATTTTACTTTATCAAGTGAATTATAGTATTGCTAATTCATCATACCTACTCTGAAATCAAAACCGTATAAATCGTTGGTTTTGTGCAAGATAAGTGAAAGCTGCAGTCAAAAAACAGATGCCGAGGTGAGAGATGGCTATGTTTTGTGTGTGTTGCATGTGAATGGTGAATGGTGCATTTATATAGCGCTTTTATACAAAGCGCTTTTAAATGTTCTGTTCCTCACATTCACCCATTCACTCACACATTCACACACTGATGGCACAGGCAACCATGCAATGTGCCAACCTGCACATCAGGAGCGACAGTGGCTCGGAAGATAGAGCAATTGTCTGGTAATCTGGAGGTTCCCGGTTCGATTCCCGCTCCTCCCGGGCATTGTGTCAAAGTGTCCTTGAGCAAGACACTTTAACCCCTAATTGCTCCTGATGAGCAGGTTGCCACCTTGCATGGTTGCCTCTGCCATCGGTGTGTGAATGTGTGAGTGAATGGTTGAATGTGAGGAACAAATTGTAAGCGCTTTGGATAAAAGCTGTTATATAAATGCAGCCATTTACCATCATGAGCAATTAGGGCTCAAGGACTCTTGGACACGCCGCCTGGGAGAAGTGGGAATCGAACCGGGAACCTGCAGATTACCAGACGACCATTCTACCTCCTGAGCCACTGTCGCCCCATATGTGTGTGTGTGTTGCGTGTTGCGTGTGTGTGTGTGCATGTTCCACTTTGTTCTCAAAGTCCAGGACCAGTTTATCCTGGAATTGCTAATCTGACAAACTCTAAATAAATAATTAAGTTAACCTTAAGTGTTTAAAGAAATAGCCTTCCTTGTATTCATTGAGGCACCAGAGAATGAACAGAAGTTAATTTACAACAGATTGAGCTGGTATGCACAAATTGAATAGATAAAAATGTTTTAGGTATTATCTCTCCTGCCCATGACATCAACTGTATTTTTAATATCGGCCACCTTGTTCATTGAGTTCGCCATGCAGTGAAGTCACATTACCTTTAGCTATTCATAGAATTCAATTATGTTTAAAACTCCATGAAATACTTGTCAAGCCAAAGTCTTTATCTTTGGGAATTAAACAGTTGTACCAGATACATTCTGCAGGAAAGAGCCCCTTTGCCTTTTCAGGCAGTGGCTTATATGTGGCAGAATTTGAATCAATAATGCTCTGCAAGAACAATAGAAGCGTTTGTTGACATTAGCACTGCCAAGTTGTTGTGTTTTATTATGTTAACAGTCAACGACCTTTCATGAGGCCCTGCGCTCCCAAGTCGCGACCCATAAGGCCACAGTGTGGGAAATAGTCTATGAATAAAATAAAAGGTGCAACGATCAAAATGAATGGAGATGGGGCGAATCTCTTTAATTTACTCTGAATGTGAACTAAATGTTGTGTGTGGCCACAGCGGCTTGCTTGGTTAAGCACAGACAGCGACTGCCATATGCAGAGTCTGACATTTGAGATTGGGCTGGAGGAGGAGGAGGAGGGGGGGGGGGGGGGGCAGTTTGTGCATGTGCAATGTGTGACATTGTTGTTGCCCTGACTAAATTGTGGCCCACACTGCGCCACGGGTGTCGTTCTCTCAAACAAGCAAAATTCGCTTTGATGTATATCATGAATCCACTGACCTCAACAGGCCGCTTCTCTTCCTCATTTCTCATTTTGTCAGGGAGCCCGAAGTGATGTGTTTTGACAGATAGCTACATCTGATTAATACATCTCCATTTGTATGCTGCCTACTATCCCCATCGGTTTAATTGTCTGTGCCTTGTGCATCTCAGTAAATCGGCGATGGTCGGACGGCTAAGTGAATACAACAAAGGAACTCTTATTATTTATCCTCCCTCTTCTATTCCACCTAAAATCGCAGTCACAGTCATTAAAACATAGAAAAAGTTTTCCTGCGTCCTCCATGTATCAAGTTTCAAGTTTCTTTATTAGTTGTCATACAGAAGTACAGAATACTTTTATACAAAATGCTTCTTTCTGTTACGCTCCAGAGACTGTGCTAGGCAAAAATAGATAAGTATAAAATAAGTATAGCAAGTATAAAATAGAAGTCAAGTACGTAGACAAAAGTGTTCAGTATATACAAGATTCAAGATTCAAGATTCAAGAGTTTTAATTGTCACGGCATACAGGTATACAATGAAATGCGGCTGGTCTTGCCCGCGACGATGTGCAATACAGTGGTACAACATATAATAGAATCCAATAAAAATACAGTGGTACAACATATTAATAGAATCCAATAAAACAGTGCAATAAACAGGTACATGGTGTGCCATCTCGGTATCTGTACATTAGTATTTACAGAGCATATAGGACATGCTAGTTAGCTTTAGTAGTGCAATACACTGTTCCTGATGTTATACTACTTTAAGTGGCCTTTCCTCTGGCCATAAGTGTGCGTGTGTGCGTCATGAGTGTTAAAGTGGCTGCTAGTGTGTGAGCGTGCTCAGCGTGCGTGTCGTGTATGTACTTGTGTGTGGATAGTTCAGTTTCTGTGTCTCTCAATGTTCATTGTTCAAGGCTCTGATGGCCTGGGGGAAGAAGCTTAGCCTAAGCCTCTCCGTCTTAGTCTCTAGAATTCGCAGGCGTCTGCCTGACCTCAGCAGCTGGAACAGGCTGTTATTGGGGTGGTGGGGGTCTTTCATTATCCTCACATATATACAATGCTCAATGTAGAGTAGAAGTAACTGAGTTACCATACAATATACTATACAGTGCAAAGCAGAAGTGGGATGAGGTACAATTTAGGTACAATTTACAGTAAGGTGTAATGAGGTATGGGTTGTAGTGCAAATTCTTTACCAATAAATATAAAGTGTGCTTAGGTGTTCTAAAGTGGTTAAAGTGGGTGCTGCAGTGAGTTGTTTGTTTAAAGTGAGTGTGTGCGTGTGGATGTGTGTGCTGTGAGTGCATTTGATGGTTGTTACATAGTGTTATTGTTCGTTGAGCATCCTGATTGGGGATAGAAGCTTCTTCTGAGTCTCTCTGTGCTTGCCATGAGACTCCGGTATCGCTTGCCTGACCGCAGCAGTTCAAAGAGGCAGTTGTTTGGGTGACTAGAGTCTTTGATTATTCTCTTAGCCTTGGCCCTGCAATGCTTGTTATAAACGTCCTGGAGAGTGGGAAGCCTACCTCCAATTGTGCGCTCGGCTGAACGGGCCACTCTCTGTAGTCTGCTGCGGTCGTATACAGTGCTATTCTCAAACCAGGAGGTGATGTTACCAGTCAGGATGCTCTCTATTGTGCACGAGTAGAAGTTCTTGAGGATCTTCTGACTCATTTTAAACTTCCCTAGGCGTCTAAGGAAGTAGAGGCGTTGCCGTGCCTTCTTCACTACACTGTCAATGTGTGTGGTCCATGTCAAGTCCTCGGATATGTGGACTCCGAGGTACTTAAAACTGCTCACTCTCTCGACCGGTGCCCTGTAGATGCTGAGGGGGATGTAGTCCCTGGCCCCCGACTTCCTGAAGTCCACAATCATCTCTTTTGTTTAGCTGATGTTCAGGGAGAGGCTGTTCTCCTGATCCTCTATCGCGCCAGGTCCTCTACCTTTTCCAGGTAGGCCCTCTCGTCGTTTGCAGAGATCAGGCCCACCACGACTGTGTCATCAGCAAACTTGATAATTGTGTTGTTGTTCCACTGTGCCACACAGTCATGTGTGTACAGCGAGTAGAGGAGGCTCAGAACACAGCCCTGGGGTCCCCTGTGTTGAGAGTGATGGATGAGGAGATGCAGTTGCCTGCTCTCACCACCTGGGGTCTTCCTGTCAGGAAGTCCAAGACCCACTGGCAGAGGTCATAGTTCAAGCTCATGTCCCTGAGCTTGGCTACAAGTTTGGAGGGGACTATGGTATTGAATGCTGAGCTGTAGTCGATGAATAGCATTCTCAAATAGTTCCCCTGCCTTTTGTCCAGGTGCGATGCTGCTGTGTGCAACACATGGGCTATGGCGTCCTCCGTGGACCTGGGGCGATATGCAAATTGCAGGGGATCCAGGGTGTTGGGGAGGGAGGAACAGATGTAGCCTTTCACTAGCTTCTCAAAGCACTTCATGGCTATGGAGGTGAGAGCTACAGGGCGATAGTCGGCAAGCAGGCGTGGATTTTTTGGGTACAGGGATAATGGTGGACTTTTTCAGACAGGTGGGGATGACAGACTGTTCTAAGGATAGGTTGAATATTTGAGACTTTGTCTGTACTCTGGCATAAGAAAGATGGCGGAATGATTAGATTTGCAGAATGGACTACGAGCCTGTGACTTGTACCCACCTTTAAATTGCGAGTAGCAGTGGTCTAATACTCTTCACAGAAAATGAGCCAAGCCCAATGAGTCTCGCTTCTATTAGTAAACATTGAAATCAGGTCCCAGTCTACCGACCTGGGTGATGGTGAAGCTCCGGCGGCAAATCCTGCACTCGTCCTTTTGGGGATCGTCTGAAACAGATCTCAGCCATGTATATTTCTTCTCCCAGTCTCTGTTGTATGAGCAAAGTATTTTTTTCTTAGGAGTTGCCTCCATTTTCTCGTTTTGTTTAGCTAGCTTAACTTTTATCGTTTTCGGCTGTCTTTCTTCTCCACTTCACTGATTGCCACTGTCTACATAAAACCGCGTCATCACGCACCTGGACGCCACACTGGCAGCTCGGGCTGACAGCTCGAGCTGCTCGGCTCGGCTGCGCATTGGTTTTTGACACAGACGTTGCATTAAATGAACAACATTTAAAACATAATTATTATTGTTTTTACCATGATCTTTGAAATGCGGGACATTGTTCTGTTGCAGCGGGACAAACGTTCCATTATCGGGACTGCGAAACGCCTACTATGCCTTTTTTTTCTTCTTTTTCTGGGGAATTCTTTTTTCTGGGGCACAGCTTATCAATACTGGGGCAGTACTAGCAATGTAGCTTGGTCCTTGTCCATTTTTTGAGATTTGTATGTGAGGAGGAGGACCTTGAAGTAATTTCTGAAAGTTACAGAGAGCCAGTGTAGAGTAGCTCGGACAGTGTTGTGTTCTTTTGGTTTTTGGTTAACATTCTAGCTGCAGAGTTTTGAATGAGCTGGAGTCTTTCCATGGTTTTCTTGGGGAGACCATGAAGAGTGCATTACAGTAGTCTAGCCGGCTAGATATAAAGGCATGAATTAGCTTCTCAGCATCATTTTGATATACAAATTGTCGTACCGTCGCTATGTTTCTGAGGTGAAAGAAAAGCTCCTCGTTTTTTGGTTAGCATCTCTCTTTTAGATTTGCGGCCAACTAGTAGGACTTTGTTTATGAAAAAAATATTTAAAAAGTGCATTTTATTGACAGGACAGGTTGGAAATTGGGAGAGAGAGAGAGAGATGGGGAGGACATGCAACACATGCCCTGGGCCGGTGGCCAGTGGTATAACTAGTAAGAGTAGGTAAGGGATGTATACAGATATATAGTATACAGGTAGTAAAGAGGAAATAATGCAGGTATATTCAGACAGATGTGGATAGATGTTTTTTTTTGTATTTAATTTTTTTATTATTTTTTAAACAAACACATAAACAAACATGACAACACACGATAAGATATACAAGCATTAGTTGACAGTGCACATCCAATGAAATCACATTTTAGTTAATTGTCTTATATAGGATATACCCTTAATACCTGTTATCTAAAAACCTACACACATATGCTCCAGCTCGTACCCCCCCCCCCCCCCCCCTCCCGGACCCCCCATTGGATAATCCATCCATTTTCCCTCGCTCCTAACCAGACATTACCATTATATGCTAGCTTTTATTTTCTCCACCACTTCTAACCACAATGTAATTTTGGATTCATTGAGACCCAAAATTCTTGCTGTAGATATTTCTTGATAGATCACATCGAGATATGTAATAATCCAGACCTTTCGGCAAATTTTTTCCGGTTGGAACCATCGTGATGCTATCAGCTTTTTAGCCACTGTGATACCCGATAAAACCAATCTCTTTAGCTGTGGATGTACTGCACACTCAAAAACATCATTCAGCAGTAATACAGAGGGGTGTACAGGTATATTCCAAGTTAAGAGATTTGATAATTGCTGGGTCACCTCTTTCCAGAATATCTTAACTGGTGGGCAGTCCCAGTACATGTGCATAAATGTCCCCTCGTCCCCATTTGTACATAAGGAGCATTTGGAGTCTTGTATAAGACCCATTTTTTTCAGTCTTATAGGAGTCAAGTATGTCCTGTGAATATAGTTACGATTGATTTGTTGATGGTCCGGGTTCCTTGATGTGAGTCGAACATTTGCCCAGGCTTCTTGCCAATCAAAATCACTTTCCAGGGCCCCGTTCCCCGTACCTGGTTCAACTAAGTCGATCAAGATGTCATTATCCAGATTCAGTTAACCCGATGTTTGAAGCCGGGATTTTCCTGTTCCTCGAAGGTGGATTCAGTCTCGTTAACTCAAGCCAGACTTGAGACCCAGGATAAGTGCGCGCGGCCGCTCTAGTTGAAAAGACAGCACGTATCGATAGCAGAGATCCTGATTCTCTAGCGGCATTGATTGATTAATTGATTTAAAACTTTATTAACATATTGCAGTACGGCTCAATCGCCTCGCCGACAAGTTAAATGCGTTATCTATAGGCTAATTTTAAGTCCCTCATTACCTCAATCAATCAGATTATATTTCTTTAAACTTGCCTGCTGGATTGAATAATCAAATGAGATCTTGCTAGCGAAAATAATTAGTTAA
The DNA here is from genome assembly GCF_963971535.1 of Notolepis coatsorum. Taxonomy (NCBI): domain Eukaryota; kingdom Metazoa; phylum Chordata; class Actinopteri; order Aulopiformes; family Paralepididae; genus Notolepis; species Notolepis coatsorum. The sequence continues at coordinate 28,898,751 of NC_140180.1, forward strand.
ACTGTTATACAAAATAACGATACGGCTCTCTTCCCATTGATTGATGTATGGTCGATCTTTTACTTATCTCCACTGTGGTGTAACAGGTTCTTCTTTTGACTTTCACGCAGACGACCGGGGTTCGAAACCTAGTCTTTCCCTTCTTTTTGCGATGTAGGAATAATTCAATTTGGTGCACGTTGAGAGCTATATAAAGAATGACATCCTCAATGCATGTAGATTTATAATATTTTAACTTAAAACTAGGCTACTTTGGCGTATAATCATTAATATTATATTCCAAAAAATTATATTGGAAACACGGGGTTTCGAACACCGGTCGCTGGGTTGCCAGGATTGAGCACTACCGCTGCGCCACTGTGCCAGATGGGATAAATTCATTGTTTATACATTAATGAACGAGACAAGATCCACAATCCACGCATAGACACTTCAATTTTATGCTTGAATGAAACACAATCCAGGCGCTCCATTAAACATCCACAGCGGAGAATATGAAAGGAATCAGAGCCAAACGAGCGATAGGTTTCAATCATTAAAAATATCCCCGCGGGATTCACATTTGCAATGCTGCGCGTTGTTAAAATAACCACATAATGTGTACATCGCACCGAGCGAGCGCCACGGTATATATAACGTGCATTAGGACAAAGTGAATTTAGTATCAGCATTTTGGGTCTATTTTACATTTCAAAAGCCCCCTCTGGAAGAATGGAGCACAAAAACGTAATTCAGAATGGTATAAAGCAGATCCTAGACTGTGGGAATAATTTCAGGAAAGAGCTGTCACTTCTTTGCGGGGGCGTGGCTGTGCTTCATCCGGCTAACTTGAACTTAACCCTGCTCTCGACCAGGCTCAAACTTTTGGATCTGTTGTCATGGTGATTTGGACAATCCAGGTACGGGGAACGGGAAAGTCCGGCTTAAGTCAGACTTAACCGAAAGTTATCCGGCTAACTCAGTTATCCAGGTACGGGGAACGGGGAGGTCTGGTATATCCCTCCTCCAGACGGAGTCTAGGTGGAGGGTTTCATATGAGGACGTTAGTAATTGATGATAAAAATCTGAAACAAAACCTCTTGATGTCTCTTTCATAGAAGAATTTGTGGTATCTGTGGTGTTCAATTGGTTTCTTTAATGGAACACCTTGAGTCTTCAAACATAACAATAACTGTATGTAAAAAAGATGTGTGGACTTGGTGAGCTTAAATTTTTTCCGTATTTCTTCATAACTACAAAAACCCTGTTTGTTAAAAACATCCCCTAATGAGTGTATGCCTTGCTTTTCCCATATAGGGAATCTTATAGGTCGTTTTCCAATCAAGAGTGCATTGTTATTGAATAAGGGAGTATGATTGTGCCATTTATGTGGGTTAGGATTTTTTTTTGTGTTTCACGCCATATCCGGATCGCATGAGTAATTATGGGGCCAAATTTCCGTTCGCAATGCTTAATTGATCGTTTAGTGTATGCTATGTCCTTCAGTCTATGTGGGGCTACTATGTTTTCTTCTAATTTTCTCCAGGATACTAATGCTTGGGGATCAAACCATGTTGTCAATGGTCTTAATGTGTACGCCTTAAAATAGTGGAAGAAATCTGGAAATGCCATGCCACCGTCTGCTTTATTTCTCTGTGCGTGGATCTTTTTATATGTGGTGGTTTGTTATTCCAAATAAATTTGTATGTGGAGGAGTGTAATTTTTTCCAGTAACCCTCTGGAGGGGGTAACGGTAGCATTGAGCTGAAGAAGTTGTGGATAGATGTTTGTAAACAATGATGACATTGTAGGACTCAGGAGCCATTTAGCATGTGTTATTTTTAACATTTTCTGTAAGGGATAATGCCCAACGAGCATACATTAACATATTTTAACGGACAAGGTGGGGAGATGGTTGCCTTTGCCAAGTCCATTAAAATATGTTAATGTACAGCTTGAAGGGCATTATGCATTTTATACCATGTCTGATGGCCAAAGATAGAAAAAAAATTATAAAAATAAAAAGCATTTATTCATGTTTCCATTGACACTTGTGAATCTGAATAATACCTGGAACTAGTTTGTTGTTTGTCATCAGCTAGAAAGCTAATATTATGCTAGCAGGCATTATGGTGGTTTGCAAACAGTGAATATGGTGACTATAAAGTACCATACAACTTGCTACTTGAATCTACTGCTGACAGACTGTCAGTGAATCCAATTAGGCCTTGTCCACACGTACATGGTGTGATGATTCGGTGTTGGTGTGGACCCAATAGCAATCACAGGACGAGGGTAGAGAGACAGGCAGGACACAACGGGATGTAGTTGACAAAGGCTTTACTTGTTCTTTCACAAGGCTTAAACTACAAATCACGAAAGAAAACCTCAGCAGGGCTGGGACAGAACATAATACGAAAACCCGATATACAGGGTACAAACGTGGAGAGCAGGATAACAATGATATGACAAGATAACGAACCGACAGGGGAGTAACAGGAAAGGACAGAATATATAGGGAGACTAATTACTAACAAGAAACACCTGGACAGACACACAGGCTGACAAACAATAACACCAAATACATGACAGGAATGAATAACAATACATACAAATACAAGAGACAACACACTAGACCAGACCAAGAAACACAGTGGGCAACAAAGACAACATCACGGAGAATACATTGAACATTAAAGACATAAGGAGAATACACACATTAATTGCCAGTAGCAGTGGCAGGAACGGGAGTAGGGGGAGTAGCGGGAAAACTCCACTAGAGGGGGGTGCAGGGCAGGCTCTCTGAGGTGCAGGGCAGGATCCCTGAACTGGCGGGGGAACGAAGCCAGTTTGTGGCGGATCCTGACACATGGTTATCTTTTGAAACCGTAGGTTCGCCAGTTCGCTTTTTGTCTACATGGACATACTCCAGTGGTGAATATTCATGCAAGCCAATGGAAGCCAAGCTTCCCCAAAAATGTGACCAGTAAAAAAAAAAATTTAATTAAAAATTAAGAAATATATATATATATTTTCTTTTTTTATAGTTTACAATAATAAGAAAATCATTATTTTTCATCTCTGTGTTATAATAATGTTCTCTCTCCTGGAGAAATGAACCGAACGAGTGAAACTGTGCCCCCTCTCTATATCTTACACTGCAGTGCAGGCAGGTACATACACTTCTCTGGTAGCATTATTTGGGACTGTACTTTAAATGGATGCCAGCATCCATTTACAAAACATTTTAAAATAATTTGCCAATGAGATTCGAGCTTAACTCACATGTGGATGGTCTTTGCACATCAAAACGCCCACTAGGTAGCTGCCAGGTGAGGTATGGCTTCATGAGGAAATGGATTACTGGAGAACATAAATCGCTCTTAATCACCCGTTTCTGAACGGATTTTTATGAAATGTGGACCTGTACTATATAAGACTTCAGGCTATGGACCCGCAGTGTTTTCCAGCTTATACCAATTTTTTGGGATATTGCAACTACTACAGAAAAACTTGAGTACACAAGTTCAACTCAAGTTCAGACCTATCACACCTGTTGAGCTATCTTCGACGTAAGATGCTAATATTGTGTTGTTTTGCCATCTTCGCCATAAGATGGTCGTAAAATGAGGCTATATAATTGTGTGCTTTAGCTCTTCGCTGAAACTGATTGTTATAGACATGGTGGGATAGGAAAGCTATCATTGTATTGCATGTGTTGAACCGTAATGGGAACTATACTATAGCATCACAATGCTGTTATTGTAATGCTTTTTGGTAACAATATGTTTGTTTAAAGCATTTTGTAAGGCAGGCTGTTCTGTCATTTGAAGAGGTTGTTGCCCAGTAAATGCACGTGAGCTGTCGAACCGAGAAGAGTTACACTGACCGTCATGTAACGTTTGTTGTTACATGCAATATGATAGAGTCCAGTTTAATTAATCCAAACATAGACAATGTGGTTGAATTTATTCCGTCGCCTTAACCTATTCCCACAAGGGCTGTCACTTGGAGATACTCAACTAAACGAGACATGTCCCATGTCTTATAAATTGCCTTTTCCAGTGTTTAGCATTGTTTTCTAGCAATGTGGGGTTGTATCAATGGGGTCTGTGTCTCTAATTCTCATTTTGGCTCATCAGTCCAGTCTCAAGTTCACAAGATCCTCCCTGATTTGACTGTTTTGCTGACATGAATAAGGGACTGGTTGTAGTCACCGCCCACAATCAACAATTCGCTCAACAACAGAGCGAGTGGAAATACTGACACTTCCTCAAATGGGTTGACGTGGCGCGGGTGCCGACAGAGAGATCAGAGAACGAGCAAGCGAGAGAGAGGGAGAGAGAGAGATAGAGAGGGAGAGAGAGAGAGGGACACAGAGCATTTACACACACACTCCCGACCGCGCGCACGGGGAAACACACGCAGTCGGGAGCACTCGCATATCACTGTCAACCTGCTGCAAAATATCATTGCGCACACTCCCACGCACGCACCCGTATTCCAATCCGTGCAATAATATTCACAGGGGTATATATTGTCATTTGAAACAAGTTACCAATGCATTGTCCCATGGGATTATGCCCCCCCGCGGCTAAATTAATTAGTATCCCCCTTGTTACGTATTACTTTCACATGGTGGAGGGAACCTTAGGGCATTTTCACACCTGGCTCGTTTGGAGCTGTTATTCCGAAACTTGGAGCATTTACCCCCTATTTCGGTTCAGTTGGGCATATATGAACACAGCAATCACATTCTGTTGCGGAACAAAACAAGCGGACCGAGACCACCTGGAGAGGGTGATCTCGGCGCACTTCCAACCGAACCCGATGCGACTCGTACGCTGTGAGAATGCAATCGATTTAACAAACCGACACAATAATAATAATAATGAGTCGTGGGTCAACGTGGAGCAGCGATGAGGTACACTGCGTCGTTGATATTTGGGCAGACGATCACATTCGTCAGATGCTGGAGAACACGCACAAGAACACTGAAGTGTACAGAAAGTTTAGTGACCGAATGAGGGAAAGGGGCTTTGAAAGGTCTGTCGAACAGTGTCGCGCTGCTGCTGCTGCTGCACGTTGTTACAGCGGAGATACAACAAGCAGAGCAGACCCTGAAATGGTGTTTGTGTTGCCGGGTGTCAGCTCCGTCCCCGCCGCGCGCACAGGAGAGGAGAGCCGGGGTCTCTGTAGTGAAGCTCTCTCTCTCTCTCTCTCTCTCTCTCTCTCTCTCTCTCTCTCTCTCTCTCTCTCTCTCTCTCTCTCTCTCTCTCTCTCTCTCTGCGGTCATCAGTAAAGTCAGGCTCGAGTCAGGGTTAGGGGGGGGGGGGGAGACACACACCCCAAAATCTGACCAATGAGTGACAGTTTGCTCGCGCGTGCATTTGTTCTGTCTGTGGTGCATATTCACATTGTGTTGTGCTGTCACTAATTGGTGGTCTGTGATTGACACACTGTTTCTTCCTGTTTTTGTTTTCCATGTAATTAAAATGGCCGTTCTTCTAATTGACACAGGTGTGGTGATGAGGCACCACGCCCTACAAAGCAGAGCAGAGTGCAGGCTGCAGTGTCTCCCACTTCACAAGAGATGTCAGCTCACCAGAGCCTCACCTGCTCTCACTGCTTACCTGTCTATTTTTGCTGTTTGTTCTCTTTTGCCCATGTGCATTCGTTTTTGTTATTGAACTTTGGAGTCTGGAACACCCAGCTCCCACTCTTTTTGTCCATTTAGATAGCTGTTCAAATAAATATTGTTATTTTTTATAAACTCTTGTCCAGTGTCCTGTGTCCACCACTTTACATTCAAGGCCCACACGAGCCATATTTTAGGCTTGAATGTAACACTCCTCAATCTCTCTATATCTCTCTCTGTCTGCCAGTGCAGACTGTGGGTGACTGTCACTCAAAGCGCTTATGGGTGGAGCCCAGCCCAAAACAGCTTGAAATCTTGAAGTGGAAAAATGCTCCTTTACACACCTCGCCCTCTATGTAATCTGTACAGTACCTTTAATGGTCACAGTTGGTAGTGGCTGTAAAGGCTTTCATACATGCACAGGGGGAAAGCTCAAACATATAGAGCCGTATAATGGACTACAGCTCAAACATATAGAGCCGTATAATGGACTACAGCTCAAACATATAGAGCCGTATAATGGACTACAGCTCAAACATATAGAGCTGTATAATGGACTACAGCTCAAACATAGAGCCATGTAAAGGGCTACAGCTCAAACACAGAGCCGTATAATGGTCTACAGCTCAAACATATAGAGCCGTATAATGGTCTACAGCTCAAACATAGAGCCATGTAAAGGACTACAGCTCAAACACATAGAGCCATATAATTGACTACAGCTCAGATATTATTAGCAGGAACTCTGACATAGTAAACGGCATAATGAGAATGTCGAAAATAAACTGAATTCTTTTAGAAGGTTAAATCACAATCATCTCTATCTTCTGAAACAACTGTAAAAAATATATGTTATTAATAATAATAATAATAGTTATAATCAAATAAAACCAGTATGGTTTTACATAAGAACTAAAGATAACTATCAAGCTGTGTTGGGTGCAGTCAGTTCAATAAAGTTGAGCAATTCAAATCTGTTTGCAATTTAGTATCGTTTTTCACTATGCCCAGTTAATTAAGATGATTTCTCTATGTAAAACCTTTGCAAAACTGGCTTGTCACCCTTTCATCCTCAGCTGGTAGGAGGCCAACTAGAAATAACTTATCACTGACATTATTTAGGAATTGGCGTGGATGGGTTATAGGGTGGGTGCGGCTATAAATGTCATAAAAACTTTATGCGCACACACACACACAGGAAACTCAACTTGTGAGTTATTACTATTAGTTATATTATAAGGCTTCTTGGCTCCTTTCTGTGGTCACTTTAGATATGACTCAATTTAATATCCATATCTTTATCACAAATTGACATTGAGTTACAGAAAAGCAATTGCTAATATACAGTTGTATATTTATTTATATGTCAATTTGCAGAGGAATTGTTTTGAGACCAGACAGGTGTGTGGAAGCGTTCAGACAGCCAATCAAACTGGGGGATGTGTGGGAGCTCTGTAATGATCAATTCTCCATCTAATTTCTGATAAGTAACAACTTGAAGAAGCACCTGCACATGCCGGTTAGGCAGATGTAAGTTTTTGATTAATTCCATGGCTTTCTAAATTCAGTGTCAGTTGGATGAATATTTTTTTTCTTTTGTCATCTTGCCAGTTTATTGTGTGAGGACATTAACCCTTTCACTACCACACTACAGAAGGTTAGCCTTTCACTACCACACTACATAATGTTAACCCTTTCACTACCACACTACAGACGGTTAGCCTTTCACTACCACACTACATAATGTTCTATGACGTTAATGGATTGCTCAGCACCTGTTCTGCACTGTACTTCACTTCATGCACGTGCACTGAATAAAAAATTCCACCATGTACCTTTACATCCCAACATCCGTCTGACCACACCCCCTTCCGCTTACCTTCATAAGCAGGTGTGTGGTCACCTACTCGCCTCCTTCTTCACTTTCACCACAAGGAAGTGCCTTCGGTAGATCCCCACTTGACGAGGTTGTTAGTAGAAGAAAGTTGGAAAACAAGAGATACGTTGACATCATATCTTTATTTTCTCTCTCACTATTTTCGAGAAAATATGGCGATATTGTCTTCGTTACTGGAGTGTCTAGGTCATTCCGACCTTCAACGGTTTTTTCGTATTAGGAGCTCACGCCGCTGACATGCTTCCCAACTACCAGGCCCGGACTGGCCATCGGGAGCACCGGGAGTTTTCCCGGTGGCCTGGCCTGCACAGATTACAAAAAAAAGATTATATAAAAAAAACAAAAACAAAAAAATTATTATTATTTTTTAATTTTTTTTTGCCAGGCCATTGTATCTAGTTGTGGCGGCGGCGCGGCGCGATAGTTAGATAACCTAGATGGGTGGGGAACAACCAGGATTTCACTGTCTGCGACAGAGTTGGAGAACTATCTGACTCTCTCTCTCACGCGGATCACACATCTTGACAATCCGAGGAGGAGGCTCCCTCACAGGGAAGGAGAGTCCGAACTCACAGAAGGCCCGAGTAGGAGCTTCGTGAGGAGGAGCCCTGACCACTCCCTGAAACAGATCCATCATATGGACCTGAACAACTCACGGAAGTCTTACCAACAGAGACGCGCACAGTGACGTACTCTATGGCGGGGGAATTTCTGCAGTGCACATGCCCCATTTTCCAGGGCGTGGGACCAGGAAACTCCCCCCCCCCCCCTCTTACCCTGTAACGTGCCGAACAGCAACGTGACAGGAACCTTGAAGGACAGAACCCCTGCCCATCAAAAGGGGAGGTAAGGATTACCAGTTCACCCCTTTACGACCCCACACCCATGATACAATGTAATGACAAAAAAGAGCATGACACAGTCATAGTCAGCTACATGAAGTGTCTAACAGCTTCACACAGCTCATGTGCTAACCTGCTATCTGATTTTTACTAAGGAAAAAACACAGAATAGAGAGGGCCCCCTTAACACTTTGAGCGCCACGCCGGGTTTTCCTTTTTACCCGCTGAATGCCACCATCGGCGCCAATGTTAACGTTAATATCGCCTAATCTATGTTTTAAATTATGGCTATGTGTCTAATCTGCCCATCGCATTATCAAAGACTATTTTCCAGTCAGTGCTGTCAAGGCAGATTGTTTTTTTATCGCGTCGTTTCCGTTTCAGAGCATTTAGAAAAGCACCCGTTTTCAGATAAAAAACAGCCCATTCTGGAGCATTCTATGAAAATCGTCTTTTACTGGAATATTCCACAACGTTGATATTCGTCTGCCTTTTTATGAATCGTTTTCAAATAAACGCTAGATGATCAATATTATACGTGCACGCAAGCACATTCGCGCCGCGCACGGATAATCGCCCTGTTGATTTCCTCTCTGACTTTTACCCACACTACATAATGTTAACCCTTTCACTACCACACTACATAATGTTCTATATCGTGTTAGCTTCCGCTCAGCGTCATTTTGCACACATCTCACTCCAGTGACGTGCACTGAATAAAAACTTCACAATGTACCTTTACATACCAACATCCGTCTGGCCACACCCCCATCTGCTACCTACATAAGCAGGGGTGGGGCCACACACTCATCTTCTTCTCAAAATTCACCACAAGAGAGTGCCTGTATACACCACTTGACGGGGTGTTTGGTTGAAGAAAGGAAAAACAGAAGAACAAGGAGATACATTGACGTTATATCTTTATTTTCTCTCTCACTATTTTCGAGAAAATACGGCGATAATGTCTTCGTCACTGGAGTGTCTGGAAGATGATGATCATTCTGACCTCCACCGGCTTTTTCGTATTAGGGGCTCGCGTCGCTAATATACTCCCCACCTGCAGTCCTCCTTGCTGCGGCTGGATAGGTATTTGAACCTCCGGTTATACAGCTGGACTGTGGGAGGCACCGGCTGTTGTGAGAAACTGGTTGCTTCCGAGCTGGGTGAGTAATGTTTTGCTTGCGAGCGCCAGTTGTCTGCTGATGCTATGGGGGTTAGCTGACAATTTTACGAAGGCCGGCCCCAGATTGGGGTCCTCTGCTCGGCTTCTTAGGCGTCGGACGGAGGATCCTGGTCTGACGCCCATGATGGTCAAACTAGTGGGCCGCGACCGAGACCTGGTTTGAACCCGGGATTCTCTGGACAAGCGGATGCTTCTCTGTCCCGTGCAGGCCCCATCTGTCACATGAATGTGAGAGTACACCCTAAAACACGAGGAAATGTGGGTATGGATCTTCTTTATCGGTAGTTCCATGCTCAAGTCGGCTGTAGCCCGTATGGGAATTGCGCCGACTCCGCTGTATGTCTGGTAAATCACCGTTGAAAACTGTGTTTGACATTTCTTTTTCTCTTCTCTCTTAGGATGAGGAGGGTTTCAGGCGGCGGCCTGTCTGAAGTGTGGCTTGTTATGTCGTTGTGTACAGTTCAGGTGATAGCTGCTTAGCTTGCATGCTAGTTTGTGGCCTACTGTTAGCCAGTCAGCTGTTAGCTGCGGCGCTAGCTCGTTGCATTCACTAGGCTAGGAAACGTTAGCTTGTTGCTTTTAGTCGGGAGCGGCTGTTAGCTTAATGCTACACTGTTGAACGTTACTGTGAATATAACATGCCTTAAACACTCTGACTACGACGTCATCTTTGACAGAGGATGTTAGTCGACCCTACACCGGGTGCCATGCCAGCGAGGACTTCGTCAACATGGAGAACGTAGCGGCTGGGTGGCGCAGCGGACATTACCCTCGTCACCAACGCAGGAGATGCCGGGTTCGACTTCGGTGTCCCGTTAACCAGTGTTGCAGTCCTCTCGGCCTGCGCTCAGGGTGAAGGTAGGAGTCCTGCGGCCTTTAAACACTTCTTCTTTCCTTCCCTTCTAAATGTTTTGTAATAACTATGTTTTCCAAAACGTGTGTTGCTGCAATACATTGAGGATACGACGCGTGTTGTGTGTGAATTGTCTTGTCACTGGTATAGCTTCTCTCTACATAGAAGATCGGCGTTGTTTTTTACATGTGTAAAAATTAACTGGTTAGTTGTGATGAGAACATGTGTGTTCATGTAACGTTTGTAACGTGGGTGAACTCACAACTAAGTGGGTTAATTAACCTGTGAAGCTATGCTTATTGACATGTGATTGAGGAATGAATCCTTTTCTCAGCCTGTGATGACAATGAACAGCATGTTCACATATTAACAGGGGTACCTGTTCAACCTGGTCGTATCAAGGGTAAGGTAGGAGGGGTGACCCCCCCGGTTTCCCTGGGGCTTCCCCCCCTCCTCTCAGACATGTTGTTTACAATATATTGTGTCACTGTGTTTGTGGGGATACGATGTATCCCTCAGCTTAAGCTGCTTGGGTTGTGCTTCCGCTTGAGAAACGATTATTTTCCTAGGGAAAAGGTTGTTTGGTCACTATCATGTGTGCTTAGCAAGGCCTGTGGCCAATACGTAATCGAGGACTTATGTCTCTCTCGTTATGAAAAACAGCGTTCCTCTGTAGTAAGAGTGTACTTTTGCCATTTTTTGTTGTGATGAAGGGTTGTGTGTGTCGTTGAGATCTACAACTGGGTTAGGTTTTGGCCCACAGAAGCACATGTGTAAGTCTGGTACCGGGGCTCTTAAAGGGGCCCTCTCTGTTCTGTGTTTTTTTCCTTAGTAAAAATCAGATAGCAGGTTAGCACATGAGCTATGTGAAGCTGTTAAAATGCTTCATGTAGCATGCTATGACTGGTGTCATGGCTCTACTTTGTCATTACATCGTATCAGGGGTGAGGGGTAGTAAAGGGGTGAACTGGTAAACCTTTCCTCCCCTTTTCTGATTGGTCAGGGGTTAAAACCCCCTGTCCTTCAGGGTTCCTGTCACGTTGCTGTTTCGGCACGTTACAGGGTAGGGGGGGGGTTGGAGTTTCCTGGTCCCACGCCCTGAAAGATTGGGAGTGTGCACCGCGGAAATTCCCCCGCCATAGAGTACGTCACTGAGCGCGTTTCTATTGGTAAGACTTCCGCGAGTTGTTCAGGTTCCATGTTATGGATCTGTTTCAGGGAGTTGTCAGAGCCTCCTCCTCACGAAGCTCCTCCTCAGGGAGAAGAGCCTTCTGTGAGTTCAGACCCTCCTTCCCAGTGAGGGAGCCTCCTCAGAGTTTCAGAGCCTCCTCCTCAGATTGTCAAGGTGAGTAGAACTTCAAAAAGGAATTCTGCTCTATTGTATGTGTATTCGATTCAATTCGATTATTGAGTATGTATTGGTTCAGAGCCTCCTCCGCGGAGAGTCCTAACGCAGGTGTTACATAGCTCAATGTTGCAATATTTCTTTTCAATCTATACAGCTCATGTGGGAAGTCTCTCTGGGGGTTCCCCGTCCTCTCCTTTTTGGAGTAGGTGGACGGGGTATTGTTTAGGGTTTCCCTGACTCCTCGCCTTACAGGTCTGTTGAGTCATGGGTTTCCCCCCGTCATAGGGGTACGTCGCTCACCATCCCCTCTTATGAAGTGTGGTTGACGGGTGGTGTTTTCCCTCAGCTGTGTCGCATGGGACCCATGTCCGTATTATTTTTTCTTTTTTCTGGAAAAAGTAAAATTAAAAAAGCTGCTTCTTGTCGTTCCCCCAGGCGGCTTGGAGGAGCGGTATCTGGTGTCTTGTTAGACTATCCATTGATGTGTTTTGGGTCTCGACGTGTACATAGTGCTGGCTCTGGGTGTTTCTGATAGGAATCACGCATGAGGCTGGTGCGCCTTGGTTGCTCGTTATTAAAACAGCGTTTTTTCTATAGGGCAACTGGGATGGAGTTTTTCTCTTCCGAGCGCCAGTTTACTAGGTTTGTCTCGACGAATTCTCGTTCATATCTGGGGGATGTTAACGGAATAGATCAAAGCATAGGTAGAGGGGTCTCACGCCCTTGGGGTGGGCCACTGAGCGTGGTACGAACGGGACCGTCTGGGTGGCGCCCTCTATAATGATTTAGACCGACACGCGTACCTACCCCCCCTCCTCGAGTTGGGGATGTCGGCGTGATTAGGACACGGGACTGGTTCTGGTCACGCTGGTCCAGGTCAGTTAACGTGTTGTCCGCCCGGGACGCAGATCTGCTGTTCTGGTACCCTGAGGGACTTGTGCTTTTTTCAGGGGGAAAAATGCCGGGTTGGCCCGGGTGTCACAGGGTTTGATATTATGGAGATGTTCGTTCTCCATTCTTTTCGCCCCTCTCTTCTCCCGCTTACGCATGGCTGAGAGGGGGCTATTGAGGTGGTTTTTATAGTACTCCTCTGGCATCCCTGTGTACGTCCCGGTCCGCCGGGCCCGGTCCGAAGTCGTTTTCGTCGACCCGTAGGCCTGGGATAACCCCTTTTTGAAAACTGAAACACTTGTACTGCGGTATAGCCAGTGTATACCCGCAGGTGTGTTTTGGAGTTTTTTCCTGAGGGGTTATAGGAACAACCACACCGCATGTTGAACCAAGAGGGTGGTTGATTCCCTGGTGTGTTGGAGCGGAGTCAACTCCCGGGTTACCCGGTTGAGTGTGCCCCTGCACGTTCATGACGTCTGCCAATCGTGTCAGCCTTCTCTGCCTCGGCCCCTCTAGAGCATCTGGGATTTTTTGGTGGAGGCTTTGACATGGTGCTCAAACAATGCCAGCATACGCCCCTTCCGCCGGGGTGCTGTTTTCAGTTGACCCCTTTGGCGCCTGTCTCGTCCGCAGTGCTCCAGGCTCGGGTCAAGTGCCTGCTGCCTGGATTGAGGGATCGGCCTCTTCTGGAGGTCGTCTCCCCGGTGCGCTGCCTGCTCCCGCTGTAGTGTAGCCTCTTGAGTGCTTCGAGTTACAGCCATGCTGACTGCCTGAGTATGCCAGGGTCAGTGTGCCAGGCGGCGTGCTAGTGGGGGGAAGGGCCTGCTCTTGGATGGGCCCTGTCTGAATACGCTGGCGATGTGGGGGGCGGTGTCACTAGTGACCGCCTTGTGAGGTCTTGATGCTGTGGCATCATTGGCCTCTCCGGGCCCCCTTTTTCCGGGGGGATCCAGTCCCTTTTGGGTCTGGGTCTTCCTTCGTGTTCCGCTGCTACGGCCTTGCCACGGGGTTGAGTTTGCTCTTGACCCCGTGATTTTGGGGGCGGTAACGAGGTTTGTTCCTTCCGTTCGTTCCCTGGTGGCATGCGGGTTGTGCGTGTGCGTAGTCGTGGGGTCAAGCCACGGTCTGCTCACCCTGTGCGTTGAGTTGCTCGAGTTCCTCTTCGCACGGTCGGATCCGTCTCCCTCCCGTCCTCCAATAGGGAGGGTATCCCTCCATTAGGGAGGGTCGGGGGGCTCGGTCCTCCCCGGTTCTGATGGTTGTGGGGGGCCTCAGCGGGGTACATTTGTCGAGCTTCAGCTCCCGCTCAGCTCCTGTTGTGCAAAATGACACTGAGCGGAAGCTAACACGATATAGAACGATAGGTTATGAATATAACCGTAGTTCTATTAGTGTTAGTGACGCTCAGCGTCTGGACGCCACTGCGGCCCTTGATCTTGCCTTGTGGTGAAATGATTGAGAAGGAGATGAGTGTGTGGCCCCACCCCTGCTTATGTAGGTAGCATATGGGGGTGTGGCCAGACGGATGTTGGTATGTAAAGGTACATTGTGAAGTTTTTATTCAGTGCACATCACTGGAGTGAGATGTGTGCAAAATGACGCTGAGCGTCACTAACACTAATAGAACTACGGTTATATTCATAACCTATCGTTAACCCTTTCACTACCACACTACATAATGTTAACCATTTCACTACCACACTACAGACGGTTAACCTTTCCCTACTGTGGGTTAATCTGTCCCCATATCCTTGTAATTTGGTAATTTTGCGTTTGAGCACTGCCGAACCGTGTTGAATGAGGACCATTTAAACTCAACTATACATTTACCTTTTACATTTAGTAATTTAGCTGACGCTTTTATCGAAAGCGACTTACAAGTTCTGTACAACAAGCCAGCAGGAAGGGTACAACTCTGGCAGCTAAGGTATAGGTAACATTGTTTGTCAAACAGTGTCAAACTTGAGTGCTACAGTTTTTAGTGTATAGTAGTATAGACATATTAGTATAGTAGGTAGTAATATAGGCAAGGACGTTTATTTAGTAGCAAAGTGCATGATAGTAAAAGACAGTATTATTTGTTTCTTCATTTCAGATATTGATTGACGAAGTGTGTTTTTAGTCAACGGTGTGTGTGTGTGTGTGTGTGTGTGTGTGTGTGTGTGTGTGTGTGTGTGTGTGTGTGTGTGTGTGTGTGTGTGTGTGTGTGTGTGTGTGTGTGTGTGTGTGTGTGTGTGTGTGTGTGTGTGTGTGTGTGTGTGTGTGTGTGTGTGTGTGTGTGTGTAGGTGTGTGTGTGTGTGTGTGTGTGTGTGTGTGTGTGTGTGTGTGTGTGTGTGTGTGTGTGTGTGTGTGTGTGTGTGTGTGTGTGTGTGTGTGTGTGTGTGTGTGTGTGTGTGTGTGATGTATGTTTGTATGCTGCAAACAGTGTCGAACTTGAGTGCTACAGTCTTGAGTGCATAGTAGTATATATTTCCATAGTAGGTAGTAATATGTCTGTGTGTTTGTGTGTGTGTGCGAAACGACATGGTCCTGACTTCATCTAAATCTTTGTGTACTTTTTAATATAGCCTAACTGGGTAAATGTGACCAATAGTGTGAAGCAGCCTGTTTTATGTCCAGAGGCACAACACTGCTTGCTTATACAACTGCCAGAATTGTCTACTACATTAAACAAGGATAAGACAATTTCGAGAGCACTTATTTATAGATAGGACAAGATAAAAGGAACTTTATTATCCCGAGGGGAAGCTTACATTGCTGCTGTCAACGGCGCCTGGCTTTGTGGTATAATATATAATGTTCTCATGTAAATATAGTCCCCTCCCCTATATCCCCTTACCTGTGCCCCCCCCCCCCATCTGACCTATCAAATGGGACCACACCCCCTCCTGTTAACTATATAGATCTCCTCTTGAGATCTATCCAGGGTCTTTTACCTGGGTCACTTCAGCTGACTACCTGGGGAGAGCCCCTCAGCCATTCTCTCATGTATTCTATCTGTTTGGTTAATAAACCTTGTTATTATCCAAGCCTCGGTTGACTGAGACATTCTTCATCAGGATATCCACAAATATCCCACAATTGGCGTCTACGAACTTGTGACGGACTTTTTGCGTCCTCCCGGCGTGCTGTATCATTCAACTATACAGAGAAAAGTGAGTATAATAGGATGGTCGACCAAAAATGTATGGAAGGAATTAAAAACTTTTCTCTGTGCCAGGTGAATATTACAGAATGTTGTCCAATATTGAGATCATGGCTGAGTAGAATAATGTGCATTAATATATCTGATCTGTATTGAGAATCGTTACCAGGGCGCGCGTGCACCTGGGTCCTTTATCAGGCGGTTCTGAGAGGATGGGTTATAGTGCTATTCCCAAAAGTTTAGGCACACAGGTTGAAGTGCTATTCCAGGTCGAGTCGGAGCCGACCAAAAGTTAAGGCACCACACAGGTTGTTGGATTGCTACCCCTAGTCTAGCTGATGCAGACTAAAAATATAGGCAACAAAATAGATACGTGAGCTTATTATGATGTGATATCCTTGGAAAACGCTACTCTGTTAAAAACGTTCTGTGATTCCTTTGCAAAGAGGCGGGAAGTAGGACCGAGAAGCGGATAGAATCATAATTAGAAATTACCAGAGTAGCGTCATAATATTCATTGTTTCAACCTCAAACTAAGCTCACAATCTTTTCCATTCCTGAAAACGATGTATTTTGGATTAAATTAACCAATTGATCAATACAGATAGCGGGAAGATGATCACGCGATGTCCTGGTTAGTACATGATTACGCGATGTCCCGGGAGTACGTAAATGTACATTAAACGGGACATCAGTCGCGGAAAAGTACATTAAACAGGACGTTAGTCGCGGGTTAAGAGGCCGAGAGTATGATTAAAAGGTATATATAATCTAATATATCGCTGGTAAATTTCGAAGTCAGGTTCGGTCGTTATGATTTTAATAACGATGTGTAGTTATATATCAAGGGATAAATGCCTTGTCGCAGCAGATGCTGGTCGACTAAACGAACAGCGATCCAATACAGTCAGATATACACACACGTTAACTTATATGTATTAATGTTTGTTTGTCTGTTTTAAGTCTCGTTTGTATGTGCACAAGTATTATAGGACCCGTCGCGTTGCTTTATTGAGTCAAGAGCATTGAGAGAAGAGTTACCGTTATACAAAGAATAACATTGAAGTGCAGTTCACGGGAACAAACTAGGATAGTAATTTCCGGATTCCGCAGAACACCGGCCCACGGGAACGGCCATTTGGGGAAGTATAGTTTTATCGTTTCAGTTTGTTTACGTTTCACATATGCACAGGCGCGTTCATTCGGTAACAAAAACGCTGGTATAGGAATTCCAGGCTATTGAGAGCTCGTTGGAAAAATACTGTATGAATTGCAAAGCGTTATTTCCGAGGCGAATGAGAACGCACGAACGTCGCATGGAGCGATGACGTCACGCTATGCGCGCCGTGAAGTTATTATTTTATATTAAACTATCCATAAGCGAACGTAAAGTGTAATGTACCCAAGGCCAAGGGTGCGTGAAATCCACGTGTAGTATATGTTTTATTTGTATATGTATGTGCGTGCTGCTATTGGAAAATGTTGAGTTGAGGTGGCGAGATGCGGGTTGCTGACGACACGTAACGGATCCAACCCAACACAACAGCTGTCCCCGGTGAGTATAAAAATCATAAATATAGATGCATTGATTGATTGAAAACTTTATTAACAGATTGCAGAATGGGTACAATACAGCACAGCTCAATACACAATTGTTAAGGGGATGCAGACCAGAGAGAGACTTTAGTCTTGTTTACATCAGGGTCCCCCATTTTCAATACCAGATTTGTTTACATCAGGGTCCCCCATTTTCAATTTATCAGAACATATTATGACATACATGACATACAGATAGTCAGTACTGCTACATCTGTACATTTATGACATACCAGATTTGCAAATTTAGTACTGTTTGTGATACAAAAGGAGTCAAGAAAAGGGAGTCATTTGACGTAGAAAGTGCATCTCAGTTACAGCAAATTACAACTATCTCAGATCACTTGAGTGTTTATGTTGCTTTAATTTACACATTATAAGTCACATAAAGCTAATTACAATGTCTGTTTCAGAATTATAATACATCTGTGGGCGTACCTTGTAGTCCACATAAACAGCGTTAGATTAGGCTTTATAAGCTTTCAATGTTGAAAACTTGGAACACAAACAACATAGATTATGTTTAAAAGTAAGATGTTTAGGTTATATTCACTTGAGTTAATGTGTTTATCTAAAGAACCAATGAAAGATAACTAGCCCTTTCCATTGTAAGACATTTTTAAACATGATTCAAAATGTGTGGTTCCACATTCATGATGCTTGTGTACATATGCGATATGATTGATAAATGATAAACACTATCATTACATCCTAGGACAGGATGGATGAGAAATAGCTGATGTTTTGTTAAGCTCATAGACAATCAAGGAGAACAGATGGTCTTAGAAAAGAGTGGAAAATTAACATGTGTTTGTATTTACAGATCTGGCTCTGAGGCGAGATGCAAAACAGTGAATGACTACACCCAAATTGTATCACAAAAGACAGAAAATCCAACAATTTGCATGTCAACCGAGAGACAGTGCAGAGCTGAGAGACAATCGATTGACCATTTGGAACAAATCTACATCCAAAACACCCACATGTAAATTTCTTCAGAGTGGGCACTTGGGAGACAAAGCAATGCAAATGCCTGCACTCGTGACCACAGACTTGATGAACTCACCTAGCGGTGGATGGCAACAGAGAACCACTTAATTAACATGAATTAGACACCGGTGATGAATTTGCAGTTATGAAAATCTACCTAACTCCCATACTAACAATAACTAACCAGTCGTTTTCATCATCTCTTTTCAAAAGACACATGAATTAGAGAAGTGCCCGAGATGAAAGATTAATGATGAAAACAACTACTTACAATCCCCTCCTTCTATTCTCTGTTTATAACCAATAACATGCATGACTTTCCTTAGACTATTCTTTTAACAACTAATACTTTCCATGATTGCAAAATTATCAACCACCAAAATTGCAGCACAATTATCTAAATGTACAAGATATCAACAACATTGATCATTTAGCTGACACTTTTATCCAAAGCGACTCACAGGTTCTGTACGACAGGACATCAGGCAAGGCACACCTCTATCAGCTGAGTAACAATGGTCATCAAAGTGTTGAGTGCTACAGTGTAGATTAGTTTATTAGGACAAATGCATGACAGTAAGGTTAGTTAAAACGTAGATGACAAAACAAATGATTGTTTTTCATGCAAAAATTAACTGGCTACCTAGATTTTATGTTTTTTCCCCATGCTATGCTATGATGAGCCATACTGAGATGTGAAGAACAACCGAGAAGTCGTGGCGAGGTAAGTATCCTGAGGTACAGCCAACGCATCCTGAGGTAAGATCAAATTAAAATTTGACATCACAGACTATGAAGAAAAATAGCTATTTTATCTGATTCAAGATTTGGCCATTCATTTACTAATTTTATTTAAAGCCTAATGATAAGATTGTAGTGAATGTGACCTTCTTGACGTAAGGAATCACTGCTAATGCAATTGGTTTGCATTTCCTATTGTCAATTAAGTGATTTTATTGTTAAACAGGGCAGAACCAGTTGGATTGTTCCAAGACACCAAGTTTGTTTTGACCACAGAACAATGCATAACGATTATCATAATCACCTTTTATATTAACCACTAGGTTAACGGTTTTCAATTTTATTTTGACACATTAGCCACTAAGGTAATGCCTATTGTATGTATTTATTTAATTTTTATGTGTTACTGTTTGGCCCTGCCACACGACCGACAGAGAACACCTTGTCAACAACGACACAACATCATTCAGATTAATACCTTCACAAGCAGGAAACTTTTCACACAATTGTATGTATCTGCAAAACGATGAACTAGAGATGTGATGAAAAGAAATCAATGAGAAAGCATTAACAATGGTTAGTAATAATGAGCTAAAATGTATTGCTGAAGGAAGAAGTGACCACATGATCACATTACATCACATTAGAATTACTTAGGTTACAAAATTGTATTGTCAGACAAGAAAGAATCAGTTGTTTTATTCTCTCATAGAAGAGGACATGTAACGTTGTTTTGCACCTGTATGGTGAACCATTGATAGTATATGCACTAGAATTACATACAGAAGCGATGCATAAGACGTTTTATCTCCTCATTTATAGAGAAGAAATGGAGAAAATTGCCTGATTCTAAGTAAAGACCAACAAAGCTGAGGCAATCACAGATGAAAGTGACACTCAAACTCAGATTAAATACAACTGGATCCTAAGTAATTTCATCAAGAATCATCACAAAATGTGCAAAAATATATATATATATTTGTGAACAGTTTCCCATAAGCAATCATGTTAGTTTTATTAACCACCAGGTTAACGGTTGTTAAAATGTTTTTGTACACATTAGCCTTATGTGTAAATCCGATTCCTAATAATTATGAACACAAGTTTGTTTTTTCACCCTGTGCATTCTGACCACACAGACAGTGCATGTATTTAATTGGTTTATTACGATGCCTGTATGCACAACGATCACATTAGCTCCCCAGAGTCACGACATGAACGACTGAAGGTATGCCAAGATATTTGCACAGCGATAGCTTCTAATGATTATGTTAATTGTTGTTTGATATCAGAGATGAGGACCACTCATTGATATAGGTATTTTGAGCGATTAATAAAAGAAAAGGGTGATATCTATTCCCACATCTCTGATATCAAAATAACACAGACCGCAGTCCAGTCGATCATGTCATGAATCATGTATGTAAATAATTCTATTAATCATGTATGTAAATAATTCTATTTTAAACTATTATCCCCACTCACTTTTACCTGTTCCAAACAATCCTGGTATATTATACATTAATCTCACCCACATTATAAGAAAGAAAAGTGAGTATTGTGGTATAATATATAATGTTCTCATGTAAATATAGTCCCCTCCCCTATATCCCCTTACCTGTGCCCCCCCCCCCTCTCTGTGGAATAAGACACTCCCCTCCCCTGTGTCCCCATTACCTGTACCCCCCCCCCCCATCTGACCTATCAAATGGGACCACACCCCCTCCTGTTAACTATATAGATCTCCTCTTGAGATCTATCCAGGGTTCTTACCTGGGTAATTTCAGCTGATCACCTGGGGCGAGAGCCTCAGCCATTCTCTCTATGTATTCTATCTGTTTGGTTAATAAACCTTGTTATTATCCAAGCCTCGGTTGACTGAGACATTCTTCATCAGGATATCCACAAATATCCCACAGCTTGGACAGAAGATAATGTACCACACAAAAGTAAATAGGAACATAAAAAATATAATAAAAGAGATATTAGAAAGTGCAGGTCATTAGAAAGTAGGGATGCATGATATATCGGTGTCTGCGTTTATCTGTGAGCTTTTTTATCGGCATTGTTCTCAAAAAAACTAGGCAGGTATGCAAGCATATCGACTGATGATAGACTTTTTTTATTGGGATCCATCTGATGAGAAAGACTGGACAGGTATCAGCAAACATATGTGACCGCGCCCAGCGCTTTCGTCCCCATTTCAGCCACGGACATTTCACTACCACACTATAGGTTAACATTTCACTACCATACTACAGAAGGTTAACCGTTCACTACCACACTAAAGAAGGTTAACATTTCACTACTACACTACAGAAGGTTAACCTTTTGTAGTATAATTTGACTGTTTATACTATATTATACAATTATATTATAATTATCTAAATTATACATATTCTTAAATAACTATTACCTCCCAATTTGGAATTCAGGAAGCCATTTAGAGAAAATCCTCCCGTGACCTTAAACAGCTAAATCAATATAGGGGACCAGTTGTCCCAGGCCATGCGAGCCAGGATGTCTCCACAGAAACCAATTTTGTATACAGACACCTCAGTGAGCTTCAAAGCAACACACAACAGAAGAAACCAAGGGATATGATTCACCCCCGAAGACTCAAACAATGGTTCGGCCAATAACGGTGATAACATTCAAATCACATGTATATGTGACAGCTGTATCAACACAGTGTTGTGTGAGCAGCTAGGCTGCTCTTGAAAATCACTTAAGATATAATCATGAAATAAAGCTTCTGGTTGAATCAAGCCTTTTAAAAAAGTTATTTAAAGCATTACATCTTCAAAGTATTATGTGGGATAAAGGATATATCTTTTAAGAATAACTCATTCTGTAACTAATGCAAGTAATCAGAAAATGCTGTGAGTAGCTGTAAAGGGAGACCAAGGCATTTACATACAAGCAGGTTCACAGCTATATGAATTGAAAATGGGGGACCCTGATGGAAACAAGACTAACGTCTTTCTCAGGTCTGCATCCCCTTAACAATTGTATGTATTGAGCCGTACTGTATTGTACCCATTCTGCAATCTGTTAAATAAAGTTTTCATTCATTCATTCATTCATTCATTCATTCATTCATTCATTCATTCATTCATTCATTCATTCATTCATTCATTCATTCATTCATTCATTCATTCATTCAGCTGTTTCTCTCAGAGGTGTGAAAAGCTCCAACTTCTGTTGGGGCACAAATAGATAGGAGGAAGGAGAACATTTTTAGTAATTAGGACACATTAGAAATGTATTTTTCTATATTCAATTTAAACCAGATTAAACTACAATTATTACTGAAATGATGTGTTTAACCTGGGAAACATTTTGATAGTAAATTTGGAGGGGTTTATAGCCAAATGTACAGGATTAAGGGAGGTCAAGTGATTTTACTAAAGTGCAAAACCATTGTGTAAACTAATTAAGTTTGAGTATCAATGGTAACTGGTTGAATTAGTATCATTTAAGATAATTATTTAGAAAAGCTCTGTTTTAAAGAAATCTAGGTAAATAAGTTTAATGAATAAGTCAAATAAGGTAATATAGATCTTGATACTCTGAACTGGAAATAACTCCTGTGAATGTCAGCTTTGTGGTTTACTATGGGACAAAACAATTAATGTGTTATGTTGAAATATGTATCTTTGAGAGAAGTACCTTAATATTCATATATCATGTGTTGTAAATGTAATAGTAACAATGTTTTAGTCTTAAAATGAGTTTGAAAGAAATACTGTCTTCAGAAGGGCGGGTAGCGATAAGCCACGCCTACATTTTCAAACTGAAAACTAACTGTTTGTGGATTGGAGGAAAACCTGTTATGAGGTCACTAGTTGTGATGTCATCAGCTGGACCCCGGCCTGCTATAAATACAGGGCCATCAAGACACTAGATAGATCAGAGTTGAAAGGAGAAGATGATGAAGAAGAAGAAGATTACGTCGGACGGACTGCCCCATCGGTGAAGAATCAGCTATATCCACGTTGCCAATGACGGGATATGATCAGCGGACATTCTTGTTAGATTAGTTTGGAGAACATCCAGTGTTTTTGAGCGACAGCAAGTTTTTTAAGAAGCAGTCATTGTGTGCTTTTGTTAATAAACTTGCAAGAAAGTCAGGAGCACCTGTCTGGACATCGCATTCTTAACAAGAGTATATTGCTGGTCTGACAACAACGCGGGTACCTAGTATCATTATCAGATACAACACTTTCACTACCACACTACAGGTTAACATTCCACTACACTACAGAAGGTTAATATTTCAATACCACTTCACTACTTCACTTTTTACAATGTACCATAATCATAAGTCACTCCCACTTACTGCAAGTTGCTCTACACAAAAGCATCTACTAAATACCTAAATTCTAATTATATGTCTGTGTTTATTTTGTGTGTGTGTGTGTGTGTGCGTGCGTGTGTGAGTGTGTGTGTGTGTGTGTGTGTTCATGTGTGCTTGTGTGTGGAGAGATCAGTGTTCAGTGTTCTGACGGCCTGGGGGAAGAAGCTGAGTCTGAGTCTCTGTTCTTGCTGCATGTATGCGTAGGCGCACTTGTCGGACGAGGCTATTGTTGGGGTGGTGAGGGTCCTTCATTATTCTGCAGGCTACTCATCATGCTGCCAATAAGTGTGTCATTATCCCACCAGCAAGGAACTTCTACTTGTCCGAATGTTGATTTATTAGTAATTCCAAGGAGAGAATTAGGAATGCTGACTACATGTAGGCCTAAATGAAAGAAATGTCTGGTTTTGCTAATGATATTCCGTAACCTTATTCAGTAATTCACAGATTCACAGATTCCTACATAACTGTGACCTTTTAAACAAACGGACTGTGCCTATTGGGTGAGGAGTCTGCACTTTTTGTTTTACAGATATACTTTACGTGCATTTCATTTAGAGTTTGTGACATTTAAAGGGGACCTATTGTGTAAATGACCTTTTCCTGTGTTTTGCATTGTTTGTACAGAATGAGGGTTTGTCCCAACACTGAAAAAATTTTAAATATGTGCATTGTGCCTTTTCTGCAGTTCAGCTGTGACAAGAAACCTCCCTCTTGAAAGTAGCCATTCATAATTGCAGCCACCATCGCATTAGTTAATAACATTTTCAGAAACTCTTTTCTATTTAAAGTTGAACCTAAAATATGTTTCTGACAACATTGCTATGTTATTGATGGATCTTGAGTCATATTTGATCTGCAATGTCTTGTCTGAAAGTTGGATCTGAATTTCATTCAACAGGGTCGCACACCACTGCTAGATGTACGATAATGATCGTATTTGTACGATAAAAGCAGCTAGCTCGTTACAGGCACAGAAACATTCCTCTGAGAACAGGACTGAAACAGAGAGGTATAGAGGCTGCTAGAATGCATTCTGAGACAAAGGGACCTCAAAGACCTACAGTATATTAACTTGTTGAAAAGGACTACAATACGTCCCTTTTAAATGTCACAGAACACTGTAATGATGAATTATTAACCAAGTGTGGGTGAAACCTTTGAAGGAAAGAATTGTAGAACGTATGGTGGTGTATGAGGATTTTCTTTATACAGTAAATACATTTGGTGCCACCTAAGCCTTGCATGAAACCACATGTTGAATATTAATTATGCAAACCCTTTGAAAGGTACAACAGCAATTTCATTGAGATAAGGGACAGTGTCTATCATTTAAAGGAACACACCAACATTAACTAGCCTAGCTTACTGTAACACTCTGGAAGGGGTGTTTTTGGCCAGCAGCTAGGCTAGCTGAATATCCACTTCTATTAATTTGTGCTAAGCTAGGCTAGCTTGCAGCCGGATAACTTTCTACTGAACGCACAAAGAGGAAATGTATCCATTAGAGGTTCTCGCGTTTAGCTGATAATATTCAATAATGAAAGGTAGAATCCATCTTTCAGAGGTTTATTCAAAAGTGAATCAAGCAATAGTACAAACAGGAAAATAATATGTTGCAAGGAAAAAGGTGCATTGCAAGGGGAAGAATATACATCCTACAGTCTGCCAAGAACAGAGAAACTGAGCAACTTAAATAGTGTCACCGCCCCGGGCATGCTGTCAGCATGATTTTGGCTCTTCAAAAATTGTTAAAACCCAACAAGGAAATAGCTATTGGTCAGCTAGAGTGTAGGATTACAGCTGAGCTTGAGAAGTCTCTGACCAACAGGTAGCTGTTGTGAGTCCAGGAATTTGATGGCATTCCCTGTGTGCACACATAGAATTTGCCAGCTTTGGGCGGCCGGGTAGCGCAGCGGACTAAGCGTCTGTCTACCACCACAGAGCCAGTGGGATCGAATCCGGCTGTGGTGCCTCCGGCTTGGCCGACCGTCCATACTAACACAATTGGCAGTGTTAGCGGGTGGGAAGCCGGCGTGGGTGGGTCCTGGTCGTTGTAAACAGGGACTCCTACAGTGAGAGTCCGCGCTGCCAGGTGAAAAGAAGCGGTGGGCTGGTTACACATGTGTCGGAGGAAGCACAAAAGCACAAAAAAAAATTCCAGCTTTAATACAGTAAAAAACAGTACATTGTACACTGTTTAAGTAATTTACAATAGATACAATTATAGACGGAGAGATAGATAGATAGATAGATTAATTAATTAATTAATGGGCGCCAATAGGATGTTTCACAAACTGATGGCTGTGCAGCCTCCACCAGTCATGCAGGGACATTTGCTCCATACACAAAGTGACAAAGTAATGTCATGGCATTATACATGGCATGTATGGCATTATTAATGCATTAGACTGAAGATAACTGCTGCTCTGCTGAAAGCATGTTGTCTCTGTTTTACTAGTAGCAAGCATGGTCCTCAGAACCTACAGCAGCTATGGCCATGTCAGATCATTCAAGGGCCATATTGACTTTTGCTGAAAATATCTGTGTGCGTGTGATTGACTCCTGATAATAATCTAACTGTTTGACTGTTAATAGCGTTCGGCCAAAGACGTAATAGACCCACGCCGCTGGAGAACTATTACATTTTTCATTCAGTACTTTCTCACATTCATATGTAATAGAGTACGGGTCCGTTTCTTTTTCACACCTCCAACAGATGTCACTCCTTCTTAGCTTCAGTCTGGCTAGCTTACTGGGGGTCCAATAACTTCTATTTAAAACTTTTTAAAAGATAAGTTGTGACTGTGCCTCCCGAGATAATTTACACAATTTTGTCACTTAAGTTCTCCCATGCTTCTTCAGAGATATCTTCACGTATGTCACTCTCCCACCTCAGCTTCAAACCTGCCAATTTGGGTGCATGGTGTTCTCTGATAACATTGTAAAACCTTAATGCACCCCCTCTGTTCCAATCTTTATAACACAGATCTTGAATTGCAGTAAACGGGTCAAATGCTGATCTAACCATAGACGATGATATACAGTGTCTAAACTGCAAGAACCTATAGACATTTGTATTGTCTAAGCCACAATTATTCTTAATATCCTCAAACGGTAATACCCCATCTTCCCCCACTATATCCCCCAGTACATGGATTCCTGATTTGACCCAGTCTTTCCATATGGAAGTCTTCTTATCAACCTTTCATTTTTTTTATTAAACCATATAGAGGCTTTTGCAGTTATATATGGGTTGGCTCTAGTTAACTGGTGTGATTGATTCCAGGTTTCTCTGGCAAATGACAGAAGATGGTTCTTAAAAGGTATAGCTCTGTCTGATTGTGTCAGGAAGGATTCCAGAGAAGAGGGAAACACCCTTTCTTCCTCAATCTTGACCCAAGCAAGTGCTTGTTCAGCAGAATGGTTCATCTTTGAGAGCTGGGAGAGTGAGAACGCATAGTGATACCAGTATAGTTTGGGCACAGATAGACCACCATTTTCTTTAGCTGCATACATTTTGGCCCGACTAAACAGAGGCCTTTTGCCCCCCCACAGATATTCATTAATTACCTTGTCATATTGTTTTAGCAACTGAGATAGGAAAGTTAAGGGAAGTCTATATAGGAGTTTTGCAATCTCTTTTAACTTTTTAACAGAAGTCAGGTTGATGTCAAATTATCCAAAATGTGCAAGCTGTTGTTGTTGTTGTTGTTGTTATCATCCTAATCGAACCATTTGAGATATCCTGCTTCCTTGAAGATATTGCATAATGTACTGGGGTTACTCTGATTGGCCCATCAGTCACATCTAGCTGAGTGCTGCAAGGACAACACTGTTCTAAACAATAAAGCATCTCTAGTGTCCAGTGAACAGAAGGCCATGCCCCCTCCGCCTACTGAGAGTTGGCTGTGCTCAGAGAGGCTGCACTAAAACAAATGATGCATCTGAAGCTGAACTAATTATACTTGTTACATTAATAGTCATGTACTGGATCTTTAAGTACATTGGTTTTCTCAAGGTGAATTCTAGTTTTTAGTTTATTTGACAAAGGCATGAGTAAAAAAATAAATAAAAAGAATTGCATTCTATGTCAAGGATAACATGATAAAATCCAGTACTTATTTTCATCATGGTCCTTGAATCTTAGCTGAATGAAGCAGAGACATTAAACCTTTCACCACCACACTACCAAAGGGTTAACCCTTTCACTGCGACAATACAGAAGGTTAACCCTTTCACTGCGACACGACAAATGGGTAACCCTTTCACTACCACACCCAGGGGCGTCGTTCTGGTATGGCAAGGTATGGCACTCAATTGCAAGAAAAGTAATAGACAGTTATGATATTACATTCTGCATAATTCGTATGCAAAATATTGTGGTTCCCTGCTTTAGTCTGTTGACATATTTCTATACTAAAAATGCTTGTGTAGTCCTGTGTCATACCTAAATGTCATATAACTGAATTGTATAGAAACAACTCACCAAAAGTGACTATTGCACAACTGATTTGACAAAAAAAATCCACCAAGGGGGTGAAACCCCCCTTCACCCCCCCCCCCCCCCCTCGCCATACCTTGCCTTTTACTGAAACGACGCCACTGACCACACCACAGAAGGTTAACCCTTTCACTACCACACTACAGACGGTTAACCATCTGTAGTGTGGTAGTGAAAGGGTTAAGTAATTTACCAAAAGCAGTTCATGTAGGTTACATTCTCAAAGCTTCTACAGTATGAATTAACTGCATTTGCAAATAGATTGGCTCATTTTCTCTCATTACATTTCGTTTGCATTGCTCATTTGTATGTTTCACAGCCCCGGTTCAGAGGGCCGTGCCTTGTAATTATGTGAAGGTTGTTCTGCGTCCAAGGAGATAATATAAATGCTAGAGGAAGCTAATGTCCAAGGTACTGTATGTTGTAGAGAACGAGCCCCATATGAATAGGACGGCGTGTTCC
This sequence comes from Notolepis coatsorum, assembly GCF_963971535.1. Classification (NCBI taxonomy): domain Eukaryota; kingdom Metazoa; phylum Chordata; class Actinopteri; order Aulopiformes; family Paralepididae; genus Notolepis; species Notolepis coatsorum. The sequence continues at coordinate 28,927,181 of NC_140180.1, forward strand.
AAAAACAATCACGATAAGCACGAATTGCTTATTAACTGGAATCGTGTTCAAGGTCGTGGATGAACCCACTCATGTGACTACTTGTCAGGGTCAAATGAGGGCCGCAGGGCACGGAGGTGAGCTCTGATAATAATCAGAGGTCAGAACAGTTGTGTGACGGGAAACAACAGTGCAAGTCTCTGGAAGCCAGTCAGGCTTAATGGCCAATTAGGAGAGGTGAACGTCTGGTCATTGTTTGTAATGGCTGTCATTGTCAGCTGGCTAATACAGGAACCCTGGCGAGCTATGACAATAACACTGAATAACAAGGATGAAAAGTAACCTGGTACACGTACTACAAGTTTGGTCAAACTTATCAACACGTCAAGCATGAGAAGGTATTGGTGCATAATGTTCATTGAGACTGGGATGTCTACATGACTGAGTCAATTGCCTTGTGATGTGATTGTGTGAATGGATGTGTTACACAATACCTATTCTGAACTTCTTAAATCTTGCCCCTGACAAATACTCCGCATTTAATAAAAAAGAAACGGAATAAAAACTAAACTAAAACTAAACCATTTTAAACAAAGAAAACTAAACTGACACTGTCAATGAAAGTAGCAACTATGGAAGCTATACTGAATTGAAAACAAAAAATGTAAACTAAATAAATGAAGAATACAAAACTATAATAACCCTGCTTCTCACTTCCTGTAATTAGTCATGTGAGCTACTCGAGGCACGGTCAGGGGCGTAATTATGGGGGGGGGACACACAGGGACATGTCCCATCCATGGTTTCAGAAGGCAGTTATTGTCCCCCGCACTTTTTTACCGTCCAAAACAGCAGCACTAGGAGTAGGACCACACGGAAAACGGCTGTTTGTTCCATCTCTGAGCTCAGGTCTCTGACGACCTGAGCCATTGTCATGCAAAGACAAGTAGCCAGGTGAGCACACGGCGAGGGACGAGTCGCATTTTTGTGTGCACACGCCAAGTACCGACCTGGCCACCTGTATTTGCATAACAACAGCCCATGTCGTCAGGTGTGCTCAAATACATAGCACGCCTCCCCTCAGAGTTTGGTGTGAACGATGGTCTGTGTGATTGCCATGAAATGCAACAGCATTGCTTGGTGTCTGTGAAATATCTGTCTCTGACCTCGTTGTAATTAAAAGCCTCTAGGCTGTTGTTTTATACATACAGTATGTTGTCTACTTGACCCTCTCTCTCTCTCACACACAACGCATTACGCACCTTCTGAGACTCGCACAGCGTCATAAGTGAATTGTATAGAACCAACTCACCAAAATTGACTATTGCACAACTGATTAAAAAAAATCTATGAAGGAGGGGGGGGGGGGTGGGGGGGCGCACCCGGGGACCAATCCAAGTGCTCCTGTCCATCTTCGCCAGGGATGCGGCAACGTTAGCGATCTGTTGTACATGTTTTTCCATTGGGTTTATCTTATCGAGAGGGGAAACCCTTGCGAGCATGGGGAGAACATGCAAACTCCACACGGAAAGGCCCAGGAAATACCCCACCTGGGTAACTGGCAACACGGCAACCTGGTCCCCAAGAGGGAATTGAACCCAGGACCTTCTAGCTGTGAGGTGACAGTGTTAACCACTACACCACCGTGCAGAGGAAGATGCTGGGTAGTGATAACTGGTGGGGAGTTAGCCTTAGCCTAGCTCTCAGGCCGCCATGTTTTCCCCGCCTTTGTTTGCGACCACAGCCTCATCTGTGAGCACGGCCAGCCATACTGGGTTGATATATTCCAATGTCCTAGCGATTAATGTGGAGCTGGAGATCGCCAATAAAGTTTCCAAGCTTCCTTTTCTGTCAAAAATACTCGAAAAGGTTGTTCTGTGCCAATTGTCTCCCTACCTGCACCAGAACAGCATCCTGGAGACATTTCAGTCAGGGTTCAGGACTGGCCATAGCACAGAATCAGCCCTCCTTAAAGTGTCAAATGACCTACTCCTCGCCGCTGACAACCGTGACTGCTCTGTTTTAATGCTGCTTGACCTCAGCGCAGCTTTCGACACTGTTGATCACACGATTCTATTAGATCGTCTCCAACATGGGGTTTGTTGTGAAGGGCCAGATTAAACCGAATATATATATTTATTTATATATATATATTTAATTGTATTTGTATATTCTCTAATATTCCCTGATATCCCTTGTATATTCCTTGTACAATATGCATTGAATATCCATTCTAGCCTACTGAACATCCCATAATAGTCTCCATTCTACTATTGGTCGAGACCTTGGTGCCAGGCTGCCATACCCCTCAGACCCAGTTCAAACGTACCGCTCCACACGTACGAACAAGTCCTAGTTCCGCGTAGGAATCTGACTACCGCACCACTAATGGGACTATTTGTTCATAGTGCGTATATATACTGCGCTACTAAAGTAGGACTTCCTTTTCAGTCCAGTTTCTTACCCTCCAATAGAGTCACAGACGTAAAGCCTCCCCGCGACGCCACGTGTGGGAGTAAGGCCAAGTTCGCCTACCATCGGTATTGAGACATCGTGTATATTAATATTTGAATAGTCATATTTGGCACTATATCGTCGAGTTGGACGTAGTCTATTAAGCTAATAATAGTCTGTTAATATATAGTGCTTCGTGCGGTGAGAATACTACCGTAGTCAGTACCCCATCGTTTCGGGCAGAGAACTGGCTGCTTATCCAGGGTGGTTGACCCCACGTGAAGCTGCACCCGAGGAGCCCCAGAGCCGACGAGCGAGTGGACCTGTATACCGGATTATTCTGCCGACGACAGCCCGCCTTCCCAGGCACGGATTATGCTTTGTATACTTTGATTATTCCATGGATAAAGACCCCCGACACTGCCGTGTGTTGGAACCCCCCCCCCCTGGAGAGGACGCAAGGTGAGGAGACGCTCTGCAAGACGAGGTCGCTTCACGTCTCTCCTCCGTGGACCGGATGACGCCGGCCCACAAAGAGTCCACCTGCTTTCATCTGTGGTCCAAGGATCGCCGGCGCATTGAACGGCACTACAGTGGGTTCACCTGGGATACCTTTGGCCGGATGAGGCAGCCGGATTCTACCCCCCCCCCCCTCCTACTCCTGTCGGCTTACAAGCGACCGGATTAACCCCCCCTAGCGTATCCAGTATATAATCATTAAAGTATCATTGCTGTTATTCCTTAAACTATTCCAGGTCGTATATGTACCACCTGCGCCTTCAGAGATTGGACATTCTCTATTGATATACCGACGAATACTCTTGCCATAAAAGTGCATACTAATTCCATTCATAAATGTGATTGATTTGATTAAGTGCTTGCTCTACACACCATCGCTGTGTAGAAATAAAGACCTATTTCTAATTCGTACATTTGTGTTGGATCCGTTTCATCTACGTGACAGTGTTCATCATAATATATTTATGCCGTGTACTGGGTGGCCGAATATTAAGTACAAAGGTAGTGGTAGTAAGTATCATATCTAGTAATACAGTCAGGGAATTGTACCCCTCAGTTACAATTGGTCCTTCGAGCCGGAGGAGTAATTAGTGTAATATTAATATAGTGTTATTAATATTGAAATGGCCTATGATGAACACTCCACGAAACGATCCTCCTAACCAACGCCCGCAGCGCGAACGACGGCTCCCTCAGTACTTAGAGGCTTACGCTGTCAGTCAACAACCTAGTCTTCTACTAACAGTAAACGCGGTAAAACTAGAAAGTAAAAGTATGTCTAACCCCAACGCCCAGACTACCCCGACCATAGAGGCCCCTACGGGCTCTAATGTAACTGACGAAGTTCACGGTGGGGACCAGTGGGAACCAGACATGACTTCACACCCCGCCAGTACTGAAGAAGTAGTCCCCGATGAGTCCCGGGAGGAATACAACGCTACCGAGAGAGAACTCGGCACGGAAGAAGACGGGGAGAGCACCGTGGAGATAGAGCTCCAAGGCTCCGCAAGGAGTACCCCGAGGGAAGGCTCCCCTATACAACCGCCTTCTCCCAGCGAGGCAGAGAGGACCCTACAGCAGGCCTTCCTCATCAGCCTGAACGCCGCTGCTGAACGCGACCGACTGCAGATCCAGCAGCGGAGCGAAGAAGAGCATATACGTCTAGAACTAAGACGCATTCAGAGAGAAGAGAATGTGGCCCGAGACCGAGCAGACAGCCAGCGAGCAGCTGCTGGTGCTCTACGGGACGCAGAGCGCGACAGACAGCAAGCGCAACTAATAGAACAGCTGATCAGACGGACAACACCCTCTCCCTCCGCCAGAGGCTCCAGGAACTCGTCTAGACACACCTCCAGGGCGGCATCCCCTAGCCGAGTAAACAACCCTGAACTTGACCAACAGACGAGGTCTATACCCCCCACAGACCACCTCCCCCCACCGGTCCAAGCGAGACCTAGCAACCGGGAAGGAGCAGCATATCCTGTGGAGAGGCTAAACCAGAGACTACAAGCACTGGATGACCTAACTGAAGACGAAGAGGAAGAGGAGGAGAACCACGCCCGACGACAGCACAGTACTCTACCGGACCAGGAGGTCCGGTACAGCCCAGGCTATACTCCCGCGGAGCTGCGCTACAGACCCCCGACTCTATACACGGGTGAGCACGACGCACGACCCGCACCGAGGAACAGCACCTGGACAAGCGGGCCATGGTACACTGCCGGTACCAGCCCATACCAAGGAGCGGGAGGAGACTCGCCTAGGAGGCCTCTCCCCCAACGCTCGCCGATGTATCCACAGTCAGCGTCATACATTGGCACGCCTATGGTACCCGACTTCACCCAAGAGAACCGGGCCCAGTATACAGAACTCTGCATGTGTCTGGAGACCATGTTGGTGGATGTATTGGATGAACGCCACAAATACGCCATCCTACTGAAGCACTTAAAGGTACCCCGCGCACATAATATAGCGCTCGCCTACGCAACTTCCACCACCCCATACACAGCAGCGCTGGTAGCATTGGACCAGAGGTATGGGCGCATATGGGATTACGTGATCCAGGAGATCCGACACATCGACCGCTTACCCCCAGCAATAGACAATCGAGCACTGGACGACCTGTCCATCAGAGTGCAGTCCCTGGTAGGGATGTTGGGAGCGCAGAGAGAGAAGGGGAGGCATGAACTTTACGCCAACTCAAATGTGGAAAGGATCTTGGAGAAGCTGCCGCCCGCTCGACAGGAGCGTTTTAGGCGACAGAGGGACCACCGAGACCCGAATGGCCCCGAACCGAACCTCCTCGATCTAGCGGACTTCCTGGCGAGAGAAGTCAGCAGCCTACGGCTAGATACATTCGGACGGAGCACCCCTGGCTCCAGAGAAGGAACCAGACGACTAAATGATGGAAGAAGATCGGTGACTGTGATGCACCAATCGGAGTCAGTACCGAGCAGCAGGAGCCACAGTACCCCCTCCAGAACGGAGAAGTGGAAGATAGTGTGCCCCTACTGTGAGAAAGAACACTGGCTAGCGCAATGTGACTCCTTCCCCAAGCTGAACGCGGAGGAAGCAAGTCAATGGATAAAGTCCAACAAGCGCTGTTTTCGCTGTGCGCGCTCACACATGGCAGCCGAATGCCGCTTAAAGAAAGGGTGCACCAAGTGCGATGGAGCCCATCTGGACATACTTCACGACAGTAACAGACGGCGCCCTTCACCCGCACCATCCAGCAGCAAAGCGAGCGTCATGTACATCGTTCCCGCCAGCAGCAGTGGAGCCCGAGTACTCCTAAAAGTAGTGCGTGTGACACTAAGCTACCAGAATAAAGTCCTGGACACTTACGCCGTCCTCGATGACGGGTCCGAGAAGACCCTTCTGCTCGCCTCCGCTGCGGCCCAGCTAGGGCTGCGGGGAAGCGAAACCCAAATGACAATTCGGACAATAAGACGAGATTTGAAGACGATAAAGGGCGAGAATGTCTCATTCTCTATCGCAGCAAGCGGCCAGCCTGAGCGACGGTACCAGATTACAGACGCTTTCACCAGCCAAGAAATAGGACTGTCGCGGTACACATACCCCGTCGCCAAGCTGATGGAGAAATATGTACATCTGCGCAAGTTACCGATCCCGCTCATAGACAATGCTATGCCGACCCTGTTGATAGGCTCCGACCATGCAGACCTCATTGTCCCGATAGACCGGGTTCATACCGGACCCCGAGGCTGTCCTGCAGCAGTCGAGACCCGTTTGGGATGGACTCTCCAAGGCCCGCTCGCCAAATCTCTCAACCGAAGTACAGCCACTAGATGTCTCCACTCCCGAGTCACGGAGGGAGAAACCGCACTCCTGCAACACGTAGAGCGGCTATGGACCTTGGAACAAATGCCCTTTAAGAACGGAAAGAAAGACATTCGCTCTAAAGATGACATTTACGCCATTCACCTCCTCGAGACAGGGACCAAGAGAGTCCCGGTCAACGGCGTGTTGAGATACGCCACGCCACTCCTGCGGCGAGAAGGAATGCCTACTTTCCACGCCAAGACAGACGCCACAGAACGGTACCTGCTGAACACGGAGCGGCGCTTAGCCAAGAACCCCGCCCAAGAGAGTGTATACCGCGCTGAGATTGAGAAGCTCATCACAGCGGGACACGTCACAAAGATGGACATTAAAGAGGCTGACCAGACCACTGAATCGTGGTACGTGCCTCACCACAAGGTCCATCACAACGGTAAAGACCGCATAGTATTTAACTGCAGCTACCAGATCGGATCCCAAAATCTGAATAAAGAGTTACTGCCCGGTCCCACACTCGGCCCCTCCCTACTCGGCGTTCTACTCCGCTTCCGCCAGGAAAAGGTGGCCATCAGCGGGGACATTAAAGGAATGTTCCTGCAGGTGAGATTAGTAGAGGCGGACAAGCCCCTGTTACGGTTCCTATGGAGAGAGAAGCCAGGAGATGAGCACCCAGCCATCTACCAATGGGAAGTCCTCCCCTTCGGAACGACGTGCAGCCCCTGCTGTGCTACATTTGCACTACAGAAACATGTAGCAGAGGACCCAGCAGCGGACGAAGAGGTCCGACACAGCGTAAAGAACAGCTTCTACGTAGACAACTGTCTACAAAGCCTTTCAACCCAGGAAGAAGCCGAGGCTCTCCTGATTAAACTCCGCGCCTCATTGATCAAAGGCGGCTTTGATCTCAGGCAGTGGGCCAGCAGCGATCCGCAAGTACTGCGCAGCCTCTCCTCCGAGGACAAGGCAGCCAGCAGCGAGACCTGGATGGCTACAATCCCGGGAGAAGCCCAGGAGATGACCCTGGGATTGGTGTGGCGATTCAAAACAGATTCGCTTCACTACAGACACAAGCCCCTGACTACGGAGCAGGGAAGGCCGGCGGCGGCGCCGACCACCAGACGGAGTGTGTACACAACACTCGCCCGACAATATGACCCGCTAGGATGTATTCTACCGTACACCACCAGGGCAAAAATGATTGTACGAGCATTGTGGGACAAGGACCAGGGCTGGGACGACCCCATTCCCGCACACCTTGCATCCACCTGGAGAGAGTGGGAGATGGAGCTCCACTCACTCCCAGGCGTTAATATGCGCCGAAGCTACTTCCCACCCACGGTGAGGCCAGAGACATGTAAAATGGACTTACACGTCTTCAGTGACGCCTCAGAGGTCGCATACGGATCAGTAGCCTACTTGCGGGCCCAAGAGAAGGGGGGAGAGATCTACACAGCATTTGTCCTCGCCCGCTCGAGAATAGCCCCACGCAAGCAACAATCTATCCCACGTCTAGAGCTCTGCGCAGCCCTAGCCGGAGCGCACCTAGCCACGCTCATCCAACGTGAGCTCACCATACCGGTGTCTAGAACAATCCTGTGGTCAGATTCCACGACGGTACTCGCCTGGATCAAATCGGACTCATGCAAGTACAAAGTCTTCGTGGGAGTCAGAGTCACCGAGATTCAAGACTTAACCGAAGAGTTAACCGGAGAAACAGAGTGGCGCTACGTTGATACAAAACAGAACCCAGCTGACGTCATCACCCGGGGGATGCCCCTGGATGACCTCACCCGTCGCAATGTCTACAGTGACGGCCCCGCATTCCTAAGACTCCCGGAAGGACAGTGGCCCATGCCTATCCCGAGGGAAGCAAGTCCAGAGGAGGTGGAAAATAAGAAGTCTGTGTTCTGTGGATTGAGCACCGTAGCCTCCACCGACCCTAACATAGACGATTGCACGTCCATAGAGAGTGCACAACAAAGAACATTCCTGCGGTACCACCCGGAGTGCAAGTCCCCCGCTGATATGTCAGCAGCTAACTACGAGGAAGCAGAATTGCTTCTACTGCAGCGAGCCCAGAGAGACAATTTGACAGAAGGAACAGTCGTCATGATTATTGATCAATCACTGCCCAGAGCTATGTGGCCGGCCGGCCGCGTAAGCAAAGTGATCACCGGTGCCGACGGCAAGGTCCGAGCAGCTGAAGTGCTCGTCCAGGGTCGCACTTACACCCGTCCCGTGGCGAGGCTCATAGAACTGCCCCGACTCCCAGACACAATCGATGATGACCATGACCCTATAACCCTATGACTTTGTGAAGTTGACTGACCCCTACAGCAAACCCTTATGTGTAAATAGACAACGCGATTAATCTGTCTCTGTTTAACTGATTAGGTCTGGGACCAATCAGGGGGTGGCTGTTGTGAAGGGCCAGATTAAACCGAATATATATATTTATTTATATATATATATTTAATTGTATTTGTATATTCTCTAATATTCCCTGATATCCCTTGTATATTCCTTGTACAATATGCATTGAATATCCATTCTAGCCTACTGAACATCCCATAATAGTCTCCATTCTACTATTGGTCGAGACCTTGGTGCCAGGCTGCCATACCCCTCAGACCCAGTTCAAACGTACCGCTCCACATGTACGAACAAGTCCTAGTTCCGCGTAGGAATCTGACTACCGCACCACTAATGGGACTATTTGTTCATAGTGCGTATATATACTGCGCTACTAAAGTAGGACTTCCTTTTCAGTCCAGTTTCTTACCCTCCAATAGAGTCACAGACGTAAAGCCTCCCCGCGACGCCACGTGTGGGAGTAAGGCCAAGTTCGCCTACCATCGGTATTGAGACATCGTGTATATTAATATTTGAATAGTCATATTTGGCACTATATCGTCGAGTTGGACGTAGTCTATTAAGCTAATAATAGTCTGTTAATATATAGTGCTTCGTGCGGTGAGAATACTACCGTAGTCAGTACCCCATCGTTTCGGGCAGAGAACTGGCTGCTTATCCAGGGTGGTTGACCCCACGTGAAGCTGCACCCGAGGAGCCCCAGAGCCGACGAGCGAGTGGACCTGTATACCGGATTATTCTGCCGACGACAGCCCGCCTTCCCAGGCACGGATTATGCTTTGTATACTTTGATTATTCCATGGATAAAGACCCCCGACACTGCCGTGTGTTGGAACCCCCCCCCCTGGAGAGGACGCAAGGTGAGGAGACGCTCTGCAAGACGAGGTCGCTTCACGTCTCTCCTCCGTGGACCGGATGACGCCGGCCCACAAAGAGTCCACCTGCTTTCATCTGTGGTCCAAGGATCGCCGGCGCATTGAACGGCACTACAGTGGGTTCACCTGGGATACCTTTGGCCGGATGAGGCAGCCGGATTCTACCCCCCCCCCCCCTCCTACTCCTGTCGGCTTACAAGCGACCGGATTAACCCCCCCTAGCGTATCCAGTATATAATCATTAAAGTATCATTGCTGTTATTCCTTAAACTATTCCAGGTCGTATATGTACCACCTGCGCCTTCAGAGATTGGACATTCTCTATTGATATACCGACGAATACTCTTGCCATAAAAGTGCATACTAATTCCATTCATAAATGTGATTGATTTGATTAAGTGCTTGCTCTACACACCATCGCTGTGTAGAAATAAAGACCTATTTCTAATTCGTACATTTGTGTTGGATCCGTTTCATCTACGTGACAGTGTTCATCATAATATATTTATGCCGTGTACTGGGTGGCCGAATATTAAGTACAAAGGTAGTGGTAGTAAGTATCATATCTAGTAATACAGTCAGGGAATTGTACCCCTCAGTTACAGGGTTGGTGTCAGTGACACTGCACTAGCATGGTTCTCCTCCTATCTCACAAATAGAAGCTTTGCTGTCAACATCGCCAACTGCTCCTCCCCCTCAACCTCCCTCTCCTGTGGGGTCCCGCAAGGGTCCATCCTTGGCCCGATCCTGTTCTATGCTACCCCTTGGTCCAATCATTCAGAAGCACAACATCTCTTTTCACTGTTATGCTGACGACACACAGCTTTACGTTTCCCTGAAACCTAACAACCAGTCTCTACTTAACAGTCGCATGTCCTGCCTGGATGACGTTAAATGTTGGATGGCACAAAACATTCTACAACTAAATCAAAACAAATGTGAAATAATCCTCTTCGGTCCCCCAGACGCTGTCACCACCCTTACCAACAGCCTTGGCAACCTGTCCTCCCTGGTCAAGCCTTATGTCAAGAACCTAGGTGTCATTTTTGATCCACAATTTAAATTCGACAGACTTGTGAACTCAGTGGTAAAGGCATGTTTTTTCCAACTACGCACCATTGCCAAACTCAAAGCCCTTCTCTCCCCTGCAGACCTTCAGAGAGTCATCCACGCCTTCATTTCATCTAGATTAGACTACTGCAACTCCCTCTATATAGGCATTAACCAGTCTTCCCTGTCCCGCTTACAACTGGTACAAAACGCTGCTGCCAGACTGTTGACCGGAACCCGCAAGAGAGACCACATCACCCCTGTCCTTGCCTCCCTTCATTGGCTTCCAGTACGCTACAGGATAGATTTAAGGTTCTCCTATTTGTTTTTAAAGCCCTTAATGGTCACCCCCCCCCTCCTACATCTCAGACCTCCTATCCCCCTATTCCAACACCAGGTCCCTCAGGTCAGCCGATCAGAGGCTCCTGACAGTCCGGAGGTCTAACCTTAAACTCAGGGGGGGCCATGCCTTTGCTATCGCAGCCCCTGAACTGTGGAACAGCATCCCCACCTCCATTAGGCTCGCCCCCTCGATAGATGCCTTCAAATCGAGGCTCAAAACCCATATTGTTGTCAATATGTATCTATGTGTATCTACCCTCTGTACAGCACTTTGGTTGACACGTGTCATGTTAAATGTGCTATATAAATAAATCTGATTGATTGATTGATTGATTGATTGATTGATTGATTGATTGATTGATTGATTGATTGATTGATTGAGAGTTGTCAGAGTGTTGCAACCCAATGTCCAATAGTTCTTGTCGGGTGTATGCAAGAGACTAGGACACTATTGCGGACACCGACTCCATTCACCCCAATGAGAGATGTAGAGGTTTTAGCCGAATATGGCAATTTTCTTCCTTTAGAATAGAAATCAAGGTAAATATTGGACATTGTCTGTTGAAGGTGTTCTGAACATTTTGACCCAACTTTAGTTTTTTCTGACCTATAGATCCAGCGCAAAATAGGTTTGTTTGAGACGTGTCCAGTGATACAGTGTTAACCATGGTGCCTGTGTAAAAGGCCCAACCACTTAGGAGACCAGAACCGTTCCATTTTCACCTCATTGGCGCTGCTTTGAATATTTTATTTACTTTTACTTTTTATCACTGAACTCACCCCATCTTTATTTGGGACAAAGATGGGAAATATCAAATAGTTTATTTTAACCAATATGAATATTACTTGTATGACATTGTACCATATCAATCAACACATGTATCAAAATAAACAAATGAAGAACCATTCATATACCAATCCTATGGATTATTTAATCATTAACACTTCACTGCACCAGATCCCCAGTGGTGCTTAAGAAAAGATGGCCGATAAGACTCAGCTCGACTGCTCTTTTCACTAATGCAGTGATTCTATCAGCTTGAATGAATGAATGATATATAGCGCTTTTCTAGACACTCAAATCACTTTACAATGTAGGGTGGACATTTGCATTCTTCACCTCCACTATGTAGCACCCAGCATTGGGCCTACGCAGGCTCAATGGCTGCCATACACTGGTACCAGGCACACATCATAGTACACAATGTATTGCAACGTCATGATGCTCACGGTATCTGGGTTTAATAGCAGAGCTTCTGACAGTGCTATTGAGCTACCAAGCCGCACTCTTCACAGGGCGGAGAGATCAGCTGATAGCTGAGAGGTGGATGTTTGTGCATTTATGTAAACAACGCATGATGCACGGACAATACCAGTGTGAGTCACTGCTCTGCTAACATGGAATATTTCATGGTTAAGTGTAGACCTTTCTATCCGCCCAGGGAATTTACAGCTACTATTATGCAGCATACAGTACATACCACTGGATGTTAATGCTAAGCTAGCAATTAGGGAACTGCATGCTGCCATTAGCAGTGTTGGGACTAACGCGTTACAAAGTAACATGGAGAAACACTATTTTTCAAAGAAGCTAGTAGCTGAGTCTAACATTAACGACCCAGACTCATCCGAACTTCCGAAGCCACTCGCCAGACATTTGGTGAGTTCAGTGATGTGAATGCAAATGAATGGAAACTGTCAAGTTGATCAACAGATTTTGACTGTAAGAATCTGTAAGGGCATTAACTCATTCAGCGCCGGGGATTTTCCTCATCCTGTTCTAGCTAGGCCACGCTTTAAAGATAGGGGTTCGTCACCTGGTTTGTAGAGCTATATCTATATTCTATATTATAGCTATGGGGACAATACTATGGTAATTTGACAGTCAGTATATTCCGTCGAAAATGCAAAAAATAATAATTTTTTTCATGTATACGTTTGCGCGTTATCCCGTAGTGAATATAAGTATAGTTTCGGAGTGATCCGGGCTAATTCCTGGAAAGCTGAGTTATAGGGCGCTACGTGAATTCTACTAAAAGCATTGGCGTTTCATCCCTGGACACGCTACTATTTCCAAATCAAATGTATATAATAGGTATCATGTTTCATGATGAATGCATGAAAGGGGGGGGGGGGTCGTTTCTTATGCTTTGATTGCCAGTAACGGCAATCGGCAAGTAACACTACACACGCTGATCAGCTGGATCGATATGAAAACATTGCAGGATCAAGCTGGAATTGACGTCAGATAGTCCTTACCTTTGACCGGGGCTATTCCAAAAAGAATATTCCAATTGTTTGATCGCCATCTGGTCCATCTGATGTCCATCTGGTCCACAACATAATCCGGCACAACACATGCTTCGAGTGTCCCGGACACTTTTCATTGTGATCGAGTGAACCTCTAGGCTTCCCTGTACTAACATTCTCTGCCCGGTGAGATTTAAATGTAACACACGGTCTGGAATAGGGTTTACTGCACTCTCGATACTGCCACCTAGCCCGATCTGGCCGGTACTGCACCCTCGGGGTCCTAGTATGCCTTTTAATGGCAACATACAGGTCCGTGACATTGATTGAATAGAATATTAAAATTGAAAAAAAGGAAAACGGACCAAATAACATATATATACGTGGTTGGCATTCAACGGTTGTCGAGAGAACACGTATATCAACATTGTTGGCACAGATTGAGTTAATGGGAGCAGTTGATTTTTTATATTTATTTTAACAAAATAGTTACTTTTCACAGTAATGCATTACTTTTTGGTGTAAGTAACTGAGTTACTAACAGAGTTACTTTTGAAATGAAGTAACTAGTAATGGTAACTAGTTACTATTTTTCAGTAACTAGCACAACACTGGCCATTAGTAAACAACATAATTCACACCTAGAGGCAGTCTTATTGCAGGAGATTCTCCCAAATTTTACCAGCATGTCTCTTGCCCCACAAGAGGAGACAAAATATTAGACTAATATTTACACCAACATAGCAGAGGCATACAAAACCGCCCCTCCCCCACCTGGGACAAGCTGACTGCCTTTCTATTCCTTTTACCCAAGTACACCCCTACTCGTTAAATGTGTGAAGCCCTCAGTTCAAGTATGCCCTGAGGGGGCACACTCTGAGCTACAGCACCGGTT